>NC_052342.1:7755609-7838485 GCF_016432855.1 Salvelinus namaycush | reverse complement strand
ACTGTCAGTGTTTTCTCATCTCTCTCTAACATATTTACTGTCAGTGTTTTATCCTCTCTCTCTAACATATGTACTGTCAGTGTTTTCTCATCTCTCTCTAACATATGTACTGTCAGTGTTTTCTCATCTCTCTCTAACATATTTACTGTCAGTGTTTTCTCATCTCTCTCTAACATATTTACTGTCAGTGTTTTCTCATCTCTCTCTAACATATTTACTGTCAGTGGTTTATCCTCTCTCTCTAACATATTTACTGTCAGTGTTTTCTCATCTCTCTCTAACATATTTACTGTCAGTGTTTTCTCATCTCTAACATATTTACTGTCAGTGTTTTCTCATCTCTAACATATTTACTGTCAGTGTTTTCTCATCACTAACATATTTACTGTCAGTGTTTTCTCATCTCTCTTTAACATATTTACTGCAATGTTTTTTGTTTGTTATTATTACTCTTCTTAATCTACAACAGTACTTAAAAAACAAGGGACAGATGTTTCATCCAAATTAAGTATTTGCAGGGCATACTAAAATCCACAATCTAATTATTGAACAAAGAGGAAAAACAAATCTGGCAAGCGAAATTTGTTAAAAATTGTTCACAGTTGTGGGTAGAC
Source organism: Salvelinus namaycush (assembly GCF_016432855.1). NCBI lineage: Eukaryota > Metazoa > Chordata > Actinopteri > Salmoniformes > Salmonidae > Salvelinus > Salvelinus namaycush. Next base: position 7,837,871 of record NC_052342.1, on the reverse strand, counting down.
ATCCCATGGCGATTCCGGTTATCCTAACTGTGCTAACATCGTGTGCTGGCTGGACAGATATTTGGACCCCTGTTATCTTTTGTTCAGTAATATTATTATTTTGTAATTACATTTTTAATGTGATTTCTTGAACATGAATTTATTTTTAATAGGATATTGCTACATTGTTTTTGTCCACATGAGGAGATTGGGGCTGAAGCTGCTTGATATTCTGTCTCAGTGAACATATTGGATTTTAAGTACCTCATAAGACACCCAATATAATATATTGATATCAAGAAAATGCCTCAACTCTAGGCTCTGTTGACTTATGGAAATATACGCAACGTATTAACCAGCACAGCTTGGCTTCCTAGGAAAATCTTTATTTAGACACTGTATAATATATACGCAAGAGGAAAAGGAAGATATTGCTACAGTCAATGTGATCATTTTTAATTGCCCTGTATGACCCAAAATGGCTACAGTTATAGAGTCTAAAGGGTATATAATCTACCTAAGGTGATATGAAATATATCAACATCACCATACAGATGCCCATTGAGCTCAATGGGTCCGTTTGTCCACAGGGGGGGCTGCAGTGCTGTCTATGAGAAGTTAAAGGGGCTGGGTTTGGATTTCCAATCACATTACTTCGGTCTCACCGTTTGTTCTTTAAAGGGGAAGTTTCATGATTAATTATTTATTGCTGTCTCAGAGCAGGTCTGGCCAGGGAACTGAACTTTCGATCTCACTGACGTGGTGCTCTGTGATAACCCTGTCACCTGTCCCTCTCAAGAGACGCTACTGTAGGGTAAATGTATGAAAGAGGGGGAGAGAGAGAGAAAGAAAGGGGGGGGCAGAGAGAGAGAGAGAGGGAGAGAAAAGAAGAAGAAAATGACAAGGCAAGAACGGGAGAGATGATGAAAAAGTGAGAGGGAAAGAAACTGGGAGGGATAGGGAGGGGAGGGAGAAAGAAGTTTGAGCGAGAGAAACAGATAAGATTTTTGTTGTCGTTTTTTAAAAATGGAATATTAAAACATACACTCTATCTGCAGTGATGCTGCTCAATATTTACATTACATTCCAGTCATCTCGCTGGCGCTCCCATCCAGAGCGACCCACAGGAGCAACCAGGGTCAAGCGCCCCGCCCAAAGGCAAATCGTCAGATACCCCCACCCATTCGACACGGGGACCCAAACCAGCGACCTCTCACCCACCGGCCCAACGCTCCCGACTGCCAGGTCACCCGCCGTCCCCAACCAGAGTTCCCCCCGAGAGCTACCCCTCAACCATCCAAGACCCCCCCCCCCCCCCCCCCCATCGCCACCTCCTCCAAGCCACCATCCCTTTCCAACCCAACCAAAACAACTACCCACCCGTTGTGCCAACAACCAATACAAATGATAAAAGATAAAAAAAGACAAGAACAAAGGAAAACAACAACAAAGTAAAAACAAAAGACATCAAGGACAATAAAAACTCAAACAGCAAGAGGCAGATTGTTAGCAGGCTAGAGAGAGTAGACTGGAGCTAGCTGTGATGTCTGTCTGTCTGTCTGTCTGTCTGTCTGTCTGTCTGTCTGTCTGTCTGTCTGTCTGTCTGTCTGTCTGTCTGTCTGTCTGTCTGTCTGTCTGTCTGTCTGTCTGTCTGTCTGTCTGTCTGTCTGTCTGTCTGTCTGTCTGTCTGTCTGTCTGTCTGTCTGTCTGTCTGTCTGTCTGTGCGTGCGTGCCTCCTCCAAAGCTGATGCTGCAGTGTAGATAGCAGGGTTTTGTTAAAGGGATCCCTGATATGTATTCTCCCTATTCTGGCTGGGGCTCATTAAAAGTGAGTGAAACCAAATTCAGGCTTGTTGGATGATGTAATTACAGCAAGCCTAACGAGGCCAAAGATTAATTAGCCCGGTGGGAGGCAGGCAGGGCAGATAGAAAATTAATCGGAGGGATCCCCACATTTCTCTCTCTCTCTTTCTTTCCCCCCTCTCTCCTCCGCTCCTTCTCTCTTTGGAGAGTAAGGGGACGTGACGCACATCTCAATGCCAGTCACTCCTCCAAGATGTGGAATCTTTCTCTCTCCCTCCCTCTCCCTCTCTCTCTCTCGGCTGCGGCTCCTTCTTTCTTTTATGATCCGACTCACTCCTCTCCCTCTCTGTCGCCATCCTAGTTCTGTCTCCCCTTCTTTATCTTTGTCTGTGTGTTTTAGTGTGTGTGTGTGTGTGTGTGTGTGTGTGTGTGTGTGTGTGTGTGTGTGTGTGTGTGTGTGTGTGTGTGTGTGTGTGTGTGTGTGTGTGTGTGTGTGTGTGTGTGTATGTGCCTGCCTGTGCCTGTATCTCTCTTTGGACTTGTCTCCCTTTAGAAAAGCCATCAGAGAGTTACAACAAAAACAACAAAAGTGGTTTGAGCTTTCCGCACTTTCCTCTAAGGAAACACAAACACCTTTGACAGGGAGGAATAAAACAAAACCGGCAGAGCAAGATGCTCTCGGCTGTAGTGAATCAACAGAAACACCAACACTCCTTTACAATTACAACTCTGCTATCCCTGCTACTACTGAACATAGCCGTGGAGCCTAGAGCAGCTGCTTGTTACAGTAGGGAGCTAACCGTATTGATCAATATCAAATTCTCATTAGTGCTCCGTCCCATATTTCAGAGACAAATCAAGGCCGTCTCGTACAGGTCTCCTGCTGCAGCTCCAATAGAAATGGATGGAGCAGGGCTCCACAGTCGGCTGACATGAGAGGTAGATCTCCCCAGTCATTGGCTCACATCAGATCATGACTAGTGGCTGTGGCTGTCCTTAAGATTTACAGCAGTGGAGGCTCCTCAGAGAAGGAAGGGCAGGACCTTCTCAGTGAATTTCATAAAAATGAAAATAGAGAAATGTAAAAAGTTTGAATTTTTAAATAAAACTAGACTAAATATGTTCCCGTCACCAAATAATTGATTAAAACGCACTGTTTTACAATGAAGGTTGCAGCATTAACTCTTGCAGCAGGAACTGACATGTTGTCCACCCAATCAAAGGATCAGAGAATGAATCTAGTACTGAAAGCATAAGCTACAGCTAGCTACTGTAGCACTGCAGTGCATAACATGTGGTGAGTATATGACTCAAAGAGAGTGAAAGACATTTCTTCAAAAAATATGGAGAGTCAAGAGAAAGGGAGAGAGAGACATTTCATCGTATTTTTTTCACTTTCAAGTTGCTAGCGAATGCAGCTGGCTAGTTCAGTCTACTCAAACACCCGGCTCAAGAGGGATGCAATGTTAGCTAGCTGGCTATGGTTATCGAACACTGGAACTTCAAGTCATGGTAAACTTTTGGTTTTATTAACTTATTTCCACTGGGGCCAGCCGGTGTAACTGCTAAACTACTTGCTGACTGTACACTGTTCTGCATGATTGTAGCGGGTTTACTAATGCATTAGTTCTATAACCTATTAGGTTATGAAGGTTTGGCTTGGAAAGTTTTTTTGCCTGGTCACAGACCGCTGGTGTTGTTCACTGAAGTCCAGGTGAGAGAGGAGGAGAGAGTGTAGATGCAAGAAGGAATTACAACGAGCAAAGGGATCATGCTGTTTGTATGTGGCTGCTATGAAAGTGAACTGTGTTTGTGTGTGATCAGGGGTGTATTCATCCAGCCGATTCTGTTAAAAAACGTTTCTTAAACGAAAGCAAATGGAACGAAACAGGGATAAACATATCTGAAATTGTCCAACAGAAACTCTAATTTGCAAATGTTGGACTAAAGATTATACCCTAGATCTGTTAGATGCAGGCAAGAGAGTACAAGGCAGTATTGAATGTATCACTGTCTGTTACCTTGATTACAAAAAAAGAATCCCTCGAACTGTGCCCCTACTTTGTAAACTTTCATTCATAGGCTAGGTTGTAGCAACCTCATGATGGGTATAGGGAACATTCAATTATCATGGAGTAGCCTAAAGCTATCGATGATACATTGAGCTGGGTGAATGGAATATGAATGACAGTCATCCAATATGCTGTAATAAAAATAAGTCCATGCTCATAAAAAAAATGATCGTCCTCCCTCATCTTAAATGGCACCGACCGCCACTGGTTTACAATACGTAACCTGACTGGGACAATGGAGACTAGCAGGGTGAGGGGTGTGTGTGTGTGTGTACGTGTGTGTGGAGGATAAGGGTGTGTGTGTGAGAGAGAGAAAGTGAGTGAGAGAGATTTTGTGTGTGGGTGTGCAATGTGTGTATGTTTGTGTGTGTTCGTGCTTCTGTGTGCGTGTGTGTGTCTTTCACGGTCTTATAGGTAGGAGGGATAATGCTGTCCTGTCTGTATGATTGTTGTTGTGTCTCAGGGGTGATGGTCAGAGACAGACAGTGTCTATCTGGAGGCGTGGGTGTGTGTTGCTCTTCTCTCTAGAGAGATTACTTTTGGGCAGCAGTCAGTCACCAAAAACTGCTTCTGATAAGAAGACAATTTCGGCTTCCACCACCTACAGTGAAACCACACAGATAATCGATGGAGTGTAGAATATTTCACCCACTTAAAGTGTAATAAGCATTTCATTCGATTTTTAAAGTCGCCTTGACATTACTGAATCAAAATAGTCAAAACGTAATATAATCCAGGATGAGTTCTACTCCACATCAAATTAAAAAACATGAATATAAAAAACGTAACGTTAACAAAATGTTCCTGATGGCTTTTATAAAGGTTATTTCCTAGGCTAGAGTTATTTCTAGACCTCCTAGGTTGTTTAGCGTACGTGTTTGATTTGAGCCTTCTGGAAAACACGGAAACACGCCCAGTAGAGATTAGCTCTGGCAGTCGTAGCATTCTGATTCATGCAAGAGTTCTTGGCAGTTCCCTGGCAACCAGCCAGCGCACTATGTCTTGAAACCACAGTCAACATCCTGCCCTTTCCACGGGCCCTCTCCATCCCTTCTCAGAAGTTCGTTTTGACCTTTCCGCTCACTCCGACGTCGCTCAGCTCCGGGCCCGCTGTGAGGCAGACGGTCAAGAGGAGTTCAATGTTGAACCTGCCCGGAATCGTTAAGAACGGAGGGGCTGATTGGTGCAACAGCTGGCCTAGCACCAGCTGCTACGCAATCAGGATGCAAAGCTGCCCCGCAGATGGCTCGGGAAACTTAGGAACTGTCAGTTCACAGCTTTGAACCTTAACCAATAAGAAACCAGGGTGGGCACACATCTGACCAATCAGGGCTGCATGTGGGAGGTCATGAGGTCACAGTAGTAGAACAAAGTGGGTAAGGGGAGCTAGCTGTTTCTGTTGTGGGTCTCTGTAGGGCTGGTGGACCCCTGTAGTGGACACAGAACCCCCAGAGTGGACTCACCATTTCCAGGCTCGCACTCCTCCAAGTCCTCGTCATCGCTGGGACACTCAGCAGATGCTACCAACAGATCATCCGTGTTCTAGAACAGAGATGGAGAAGGAGAAAGAGGCAGATAGAAGGGTGTGAGTGCGTGTTCTACTACCCAGACAGAGATACGTTTTTCCCTGACCATAGGACCTGTCCAGGAACAACTCGGCCCTGGTTGTAGGATAAAGTGTAACTAGGGTCCCTGGTCAGGTAGCCTAAACCTCGGGCCTTACCCATCATGCAACCTGTCATGCACGAAAGAACAAGGTAAGCCTATTGCAAAGTCATAACTTCAACTTAGTCATCACTCTGTTTCTGCTTTAGCCAAGTCGTTCATCATCGTCACGCAGAAACAGAAGGGCAACCGAGCTGACACCCCTTTATTTTGAGATCCCCACATAAAATACAACCCAGTGAAAACCAATTGTTGAAGTCCATCTAGCCCAGAGCCACAACGAGCTAGTGGAAGCTAGGCTAATAGCCCCCATACAAAAAGCCCATTCAGAACTCTGTTCTTCGTGTACTATCCCTCTCACCCACTTGTGCTGCTAGGAAGCACCTTGTCTAGTCTATTATCCTCAACCCCCAGGCTCAAGTTAATATTCAAGATGAGTTCAGCCTGATGGAATACAGGTGGGAGGGATGAGGGCTTTTAACATGGGCAGCCCAATTCCTTTGAGCACAGTGATCTGTTCACTGTCTGTACACAGAGTTTAACCTCTCTCCATCCATTATGTATCCACAGACAGGATGCATTTACTTATGTGTGTGTGGGTGTGTGTGTGGGTGTGCGTGTGTCTGTGAGAGCGAGATAGAGAGCGAGTGAGTGTGTGTGTGTGTGTGTGTGTGTGTGTGTGTGTGTCCATCTGGGCCTCTCAGATGGGCTTAATGAGAACATGGCAAAATCTGCATCTTCCATTTCATTTCCATCCTAAATGACCAGCTCTCCCTTTGATAACAAATATCGAATTATGTAACCTAGAATGAATTTCTAACATTCTGTGATTTCAAAGTAGTGGTCTTCTAGTATACAGTATATTTTATTTGTATTTTCTCTTTTTTGATATAGAAAGACATTAACGAGAAGGGGAGACAGATGTAGAGGAATGCAAATATGAAGGTGGGGTTGGAGTCCATGCCTAATAGTATTGGTATTTTTACGTTTACATTTTAGGAATACAGCTTCAAAACTAGATATCAAGGAATATCTGAAGTGAAAATATCCTCATGTTTGACAATAGCACTACAATAGAACTTGTATTTATTTATTGAGCTAGAGTGGTCCACTCAGTAACACTTGCTATTAGAATATACTAATTGCAGTCCACTCAGTAGCACATGCTATTAGAAGCTGTACATTGTCAAGGAATGATCTCAATTACGCCCCCTGGTGTTAGGAATGCAGACATTCACTTATTTCATCTGCGCAACCTGCCCAACCTGCACTGCTGATGTCTTGCTGCAATAGTTTCCACTCATGCAGGCCAGTGTTTCCCGAATCTCTTCTCGAGTACCAGATGCCAGTTATACTCATTTGATCTATTCTAGTACCAGCATCATTCAACGGGTCAACCAATCATCAAGCTCTTGATTAGTTGAATCAGGCGTGCTAGTACCTGAATATACCAAATGTAATGGCTGGTGGTACACGGAGTATTGTGACGTCGACCCTAGACACTGATCTTGGGTCAGTTTTGCATTTCCACCACTAACAGGTAAGGTTAAGATTGTAGGAGGGGAAGCTGACCCTAGATCTGTCCCAAAGGGAATCTTTGTCCGGAAAGGGCTCCTCGAGGTGAGGTTTGAGAGATCACATGCCCTGACTGTGCATAGGAGGGGCTCCTACGGATCATAGTTTACCCCAAACTACAGCCTCCAAATTGGGGTCAACGCAGGAGAAGTGATGACTTCCCCCATTCTGTAGCATCTAGTCTTCTATCAGGGTAAAAACGAACACATGAAAAAGTATGTTCTTCTCTAAACCATCAAAGCATTTTTTTTGTCATGGTCAAAGTGTCTCGCAACGGGTAGCAACGGGTAGCAACGGGTAGCAACGGGTAGCTCACAGCTTTTTTATTGCTCCGGCTTGCAGGAGAAATGTACATTTGGGTTCACTTGCCTATGTCCCGTCCCCCTGTCCCGTTGAGTGGTAGAGGGGCTACAGTCTCGTTAAACCAGTGCTGAGACATTAGCTTGGGCCCCGGCTGAGGCTGTATAGTATACATACTGTAGTGCAATTACCGAGTTGGCTCTAGCGCAAAAACGCCACCACAGACTCCCTAAGATGGCCTATTAACTACACAGACGACAGAGTGTGTGTATCCTGTGTGTGTGTGTGTGTGTGTGTGCTGGGACGCAAAGCTAGCTAGCTCCATGTAAACACTGCATGACTAATGAATGGGCCATGTGGACAGGGTTGAGACGATCGAAACCTTGTTAATAAACCGGTGAAGTGGGAGCTTTGACAGTGTGCGGGCCTTCTTGTTCTATACTAGTATTCTTTATTAGCCCAGCGCCTATGTTTTTAAGGATGTGCGTACGACCACAAACTTTTCTATAGGAATAGGAGTGCCCCATCAGATCAGCTGCCCAGGAAATGGAAGTGAGAAAATCAATAGGATCTCTCTTAGTTGTTGAACGTTACCGTGTGATCTGGGCTTCTACGGCTGTAAAGGGATGGAGCTGTTTCAGCCATGGTTGTAATGTGTCATATGGGATTTGGGGGGTGACATGTTCGCTTTTCCTTCGTCTTTGTCCTCATTGTCTTTCTGCTCCCACTAGTTTTCTTTCGACCCCCAAAACTCAATACTCATACTCTGTCTCTTCCTGTCCTCTCTCCCTCCATTTCTCTGTCTCCTCTGTCTCCTCTGTCTCCCCCTCTCTCTCTGTTTGCCTCCGTCTGCTTCTCAACACTCCACCTCTCCTCCCCTTCCTCCATTTCCCTTTCCCTATCCCTGTCTCCACCCCCTTCCTCCATTTCCCTCTCCCCGTCTCCACTCTCTCTTTGTCCGCCTGTGTTCGTCAGGGAGAGACAGCAAGGCGAGCTCGCCGGGCCGTGAAAACGACACATCAGCCATTAGTGGAGCAAAAGGGACACATACCAGGAAGAGCAGGGCAATGACAGAGCCATCCGTTAGAGTGGGGAAAGCTGGGTTAGCCCAACAAAGCATCGGCTGACTGGGGAGCGTTAAGGAGGCTTAGATCATATACTTTGTCATCGTGGTACTTGGTTGAGTAACTCGTTCGTAATGACTTCTTTCCCCGGGTTTTGCTTTTCGTAATAAAAGGTTATTCGGGATGATCATGTACGCCCGTATAGGCACAAGGCAATATAGCAACGCTGTTCAAATTTGGGAACATCTCTGAGAAATGTGGAAGAACTGTTTATTGCCTATAAAAACACACGGCAGGACTAGGACTTGTGTTATGACTTGGTGCGGCGCATGTCAAGCAATAAACATTACGCTCGTTAATTATGAACAGCGCCGCGGTGGAGCGCCATACAAACAGAAACACCAGCTATCTGCTAGAGCTGAATGTGCCTCTGGGCACCAGGACGCCTACAGACGTTTCTCAAGATGGCTGTCTATTTCACAGCACACAAAACAACACCCGCTAAGGAGCCTTGTCATTACACCCTTCTACACACGGATGTCTAGTCTGCCTAGAGGCCAGTAGAGAGACATTGATATGGAATACACATTGAGTGACACATCCATGCGTTCTAGACACACACGCAGAGACGGAGACAGGCACGTAAAATATGAGCAGTACATATCCAGTTTAGGTTACACCGATCTTACGTTTAACTAGCTTGGCACAGAGAGTAGCTAAACCGCAGACCACCAGGGAAGAGGTCATCAGATATAACACTGGCAATGGCCCAAATGGAACCATATTCCCCATCTAGGGCACTACTTTTGACCAGGGCAGATAGGGCTCTGGTCAAAAGTAGTGCACTGTTTAGGGAAAAGGGTGCCATTTGGGATGCACACACAACACGTAATGGAACGCTACAGGGGTCACCGAGCTCCATTCCTAATAGTAGAGGCAGTGGGAGCATTCACTTTGGAAGGGCAATCTGCCTGTATTGATAATGGTACCAGCGCTACTACTGTTGCATTATACACACAGGACTTTGGAAGGATGAAGTAGCTAGCAGCATTGATCTTTGTACAGTCCACACTGTCTGATCTCCTCTTCTACTCCCCTTCTCCAAACCGATGGATAGAGTACACAGGCAGCCCCTGCCTGCTTTGATAACGCCGTATAGAGATAATTAAGCTCATTTTCCACCCATTTATTGAATTTAGCGAGGCTGAAATCAAAGGACTGTGGCTCCGGCTACGCAGCGCGATGAGGGAAGGATGATGCTGGGAAAAGTCCCAAAAGGTAAACAAACAACGGTGCCCAAACGCGAACATTCAATTAGATAAGACTTGATTGGTGTTTGCAGTGCGGCAGCTAGTAGCATAAGACGCCCACATCTCTCTAGTCTACCCTTACACCCCCTCACCCCCCCCCCTGTCACCCTCCGCCTCTTCTTTTCTCTCTCTCTCACATCCCTCTTGCTCTCCGTCTCTCCATATTTCTCCATCCCTCTCTCCGAGAAGCTTTTAGTTCCACACATTAATTAGCACTGTTGTTATTGGCTGAGGAGAGAAAGAGAGAGAGAGAGAGAGAGACACAGACGAGCCTTCGTTTTCAAGTGTGGTGAGTTAGGAAGATGGAGGGAAAGAGAGATGGGAGAAAGAAAGAGGGGGAGGTAGGTAGTTCGTATGAGAGCAATGTCCTTAGGCATTGGTTGTCAAAGGTAGGCTGTCAGGCCAAGAGGTTTGTGTGATTGATCTCAGGTAAGCTTCTGAGGACAAGGAGGGTGATAATGAACAAGCTATTTGAGAGAAACCCAATGTTAATGTTACTTCTAGCTTAACGTCTTTGCCATGCAACACCACGCAAGTCTTTTGAAATGACAGAAACAGCCACAGCTTGTTAGAACTGCGCTTTACCTAACCTAACCTTATAGGCTCAGCATGGTCAATCTGACATCTGGATGCTGCCTCCGCAGAAAGAGCATTCATACTTCTTGCGCTTGGCGGACCACAGCAGAACTGTTGTGAAGGAAGTTGTCAAGGAAGAGAGTTGGTGTTTCTACAGGACCTCCCGCCCTCACCTACCGTCAACCAATCACGTCAACGCGGAGGTATTACGGAGCCAAACAGAGCCCTCTGCATGGTTCCGTAACATGGGAGGCGCCCGGCGATGCGGCACAGAGCTCGATTTGGCCTCCACAAGCCTCCAGAGGCTCCGCGATTGCGCGATTGACAGCACAAGCATAAATTGAGCCGACCTAAAATTGCAGATGTGTGTTGTTTGAACTTTTGGGACTATTCCGTTTGTTCAAGTTGTGTCAGGTAAGCTCAATCAATATAGCATTTCTCTCTGGGCGCCTGGATCCTAATGCTATTCTAATGCTACACCACCACACAACTGCAGCAGACTGCTAATGTAGCTGCGCTGTATTACATCACAATGCACGCGGCTTGAGGCTAATTAACAGACGGTATGGGCTGTGAAATTGGAAGAAATGATTCCCTCTCTTGGAGGACACAGGCCTGTTATTACAGCTTATTGTGGGTTGCGTGGGGACTGGGCGGCATTGTGACAACATACGGACTGTGTGTGACTGTGTGTCTACAGTAGTTGACCTAATAGCTCTATCTCCCGTTGTTCCCCAATTGCCACTTCCAGGATTGGTGGATCGAGTGATCGTAACATGTTGAGATTAGTGCTAGGAAAACTTAGCCTTTGTATGGGGACGTGTATACTAGACACACGGGTAGTGCGCGGTCACTCAAACACACACGCACACAGGATAACAACATGTTGAGAGGGTGAGGCAGTGTAATTGAGGCAAGCAATTTATTTGCGTTTATTCCTTCGATGCCACAACTGTCTGGCTACGTGTGATTGGTCTGGATGGATGTGATTCATATTGCCTCTAACAATGTGTCTGGGCTTCGATTTGTGATTTTGCTTTAGAAGAAATCAAAACACCCGTCTGGATTGCTCTAATGGGGTATACTAGACTTGTTAACGGGTTCGTTTGAAGTCCTGAATGTCAATCTTTGGCCAAACAGAGAGTACGTTGCTACAGAAAGTTTGTATGATTCTGTAGAGAGGAATAACTACTATGAAACAGTCATGACCCTTGTCCCCCCCCCCCCCCCCCCCCCCCCCACTCACTCTGGGAAGAAGTTATAAGAACATATCTAGGATCAAAGTATAATCACCATTTGTGAGGGAAAATCCCAAACTGGCCTCAGATCAGTGTCAACCCAGCCTCCCCCCCTCACCTCCTCCCCACTCCACTCCAGTTCCCCCCTCATCACCTCCCCCCCACTTCACCCCAGTTTCCTCCCCCCCACCCCAGTCCCCCCCTCACCTCCTCCCCACTCCACCCCAGTCCTCCCCTACTAACCTGTGTGACACTGTCCCTCATGGTGGGTGAACGCTGCTTGCGGGTGGTGGTGGTAGCCATGGTCGTGGTTGTCTCCATGATGGTGGTGGACATGTCGGCCAGCGGCGTGGTGCTGGTGGTGTCCGTGGTGAGCACCGAGGGCACGTCGCCCACTAGCCGCAGGTTGCCCTTGGCCTGCACATTGGGGTCGCCCTCGGCTGCCAGCTTGAGCACCTGCAGCCCGTTGTAGTAGAGGCCCGAGATCTGGCCCTGGAAGTGACGGGCCTTGTCGCCGCCACCACCACCGATCTTGATGAACGCCTGGCTGTTGAAGATGGTCAACTGTCGACCTAGTGGAGGGAGGAGAGAAAGTCGGGGAGATGCAGAAAGGAGAAAGAGGAAGGAGAGAGGTGGGAGATAAAATGAGGGTAGGAGAAAGAGAAAGGGGGTGAAGATAGACAGGTGGGGCAGAGAAACAAATAGAGAGAGAAGAAGAGAAAGAAAACAGCGGAAAGAGGAGAGAGAAGCGGCGAAGGAAGACACCATCAGTCTTTGTCTCTTCGTAGGCTGCACAACACACATCCAAATTCACCACACTCACACACAGACAGACAGACAGACAAACAATGGGGGACAGTATCCATCACATGGGGGGATTTTCCCCTGGTAACGCGTTAAGGAGATTGGAACCTTGCCTGAGCCGTGCTGCTACAGGTGGCGGCCATTATGACTCGACTCCGACACACGCGGGCCACTCAGTTTCACAGCAGAGCCTGAAGAATGTGGAAACTTGGCAGTCTAATAGATTGCAGGGTGTAGCCCTGGGCTGACCCTGAGGCTGGGGGCTGGGTGGAGTCGCATCGCATTCTCCATAGAGATGGAATACATTACAGAGCCCGGTGTCATCGACCCTAATGCACCTGAGACACAGCACAAATGATGAAGTGCCTCGGACAGACAAAAACAAAAAAGAAGCCCATCCCAAAGTATGGAGATGGAGAAGCCGTTTAGGAAAAATAAACCACTTTGGAGGAAATAGTTTAATGTTTAATTCAACAGCGCTCTCTCTTCTGGTCCTCCAGTCATTACTATGCATCTGGATTGGACAGATGAGGGTTCGGCTCATTTGCATGTTCCATTACTAATGTGTTACCAGGGGTTGGTGGAGGGGGGTGATCTGAAGATCCCTTTTTTCTTTGCTGATATCAATCCTCTTTTCTTTCCCCTCTTCTTCCCTCACACTTGTTTTCACAGTGGATGGGGTGTCATGCTGGGCCAATCAGGTTGGATATCAGAAGTGATGACCCTTGACCACATTAATGGGCCTCCCGGGGGGGTGTGGTGGGGGGAGAGGAGGATTACTGTAGAATATTGTTTCGGAGGAAGTGGGTTAAAATGAGACTTGATGAGGTAATTACTGCAGAGAGGGGAAGGAGCAGAGGGGAAGCCAAATTGGCCCTCTTTATGGATTAATCAATGCCTGTTGGGAGAGTGCGTGTGTGTGTGTGTGTGTGTGTGTGTGTGTGTGTGTGTGTGTGTGTGTGTGTGTGTGTGTGTGTGTGTGTGTGTGTGTGTGTGTGTGTGTGTGTGTGTGTGTGTGTGTGTGTGTGTAATAGATCGTGCACACTAGTATGTGTGGGATGGACTCCCCAGTGATGACAGATCATGGTAATGGAATACTTTGAGTGTGTGTGTGTGTGTGTGTGTGTGTGTGTGTGTGTGTGTGTGTGTGTGTGTGTGTGTGTGTGTGTGTGTGTGTGTGTGTGTGTGTGTGTGAGTGTGTGTGTGTGGAATGTGTGCAATTATAAAGATTATGTTTACATTTCTACCTTACTGTCCTCTACATTACAAACCCCTAGAGGATAGACTTCAATCATTTAGAGGACAGAAATGGAAAATAGCTCCCATTCCCTTTCAATTAAGAGAAAAAACATGACTTTCTTACTGGCTTAATAAGGTATTGTGCGCATGTCTGCGTGTGTACGTGTGTGTGTGTGTATGAGCATGTCTATGCCTGTGTGTGCATGCTGTGTGCATAAAGCCTCCAGTGAGACAGTCCATTACACATGCCATCATGAGATGTGATCATTAGATCCATCTGAACCCCAATAGGGATACTCTCCCATCCCCTAACGATGACACTTAAAAGGAAAAATCGACTCTGAAACTATATTTTGGTATTTGTTTCATTAGTCCACTGTTAATACAGTCCTAATCTCAGTTACACAGAAGTAAATGTCATTTCACCCCATTTCAGCCGATGGAATCTGGTGGAAACCGTTTATCATCTGCAAACGGACATGAAAATCATTGCACCGGTTGGAGCACCGTTTTCGCCCAATCCTGATTCGTCCAAATAATCAATGACGAAAACCCCAAAGCAGGAACTACTGCCTTGACAGATTCTCGCCGTTTCATCTGTCCACGACAATCTGTCCACGAGAATGTTTCTGTTTTTGTCAGCAGTCAAGTTTTCAAGATATTGGACTTTCAAGAAGCAAAGTGTCACCGGCCACATCATCACGACGATGCAAAACGCATCATGTCATGAAAACTTGACCGCTGAAATGCAACAACAATGTGGGACTGTATCAACAGTGGACTAATGAAAGAAATACCAAAAGATAGTTATTGAGTGGAGTTTTCCTTTAAAGGCATATGCGCTGTTGCCATAATACCGTAGCTCTCGCTCACTGTTATCTCTGTGAAGATGCTGCTCAACATGTTTTGTTGGGGAAAGTGATAGTGGTGAAGGGAAGCGAGAGACTTGGTAGAGGATGGACATCAGCAAGGAAAATTCGTCAGAACATTGGCACGTACTAGGTACAAGTGTGCGCACATACACACGCTAACACGTACTATACACGTGCACGCGCACACGTTGAAGCGTACACACACCACATGTTGTTCACACACGCTTTCAGCCCCTACACACACCCACACACTCACTCTTGATCTCCTCCCACACACGTACTCGGTCCCCCACTGTGAGGGAGGATCATCTCTTGTCCTTGACCAGAGGACGGAGACACACACGTCAGCCCAGTGGCTCTCCTGTTTCAGAGGTGCTGTCTCAGCAACCCTATCTCTCTAGGGGAGGTCCAGACTCCAGATAGGCAGACAGCAGAGGCGAGGACACGGTCCGTCTGTCTCAGAGCCTGGATATTAAATCACCTCTCAGCTTACCACGCTCTATCGTGGCCACCCAACCACTCCTGTACCTAACATTCTCCCCTGTGAGTATAGTGATGCTCAGTGAGAAGACTGAAATGAGATTTTCTTCTTAGGGGCAAGAGTTTTATCATGATCAGGTCGCGCGGTCAGGAACAACTCTTGTTCCAAATGAGTGCAGTGATCATCAGAAAACTACTAAGGTGAAATATGGAATTTCCAGTAGCTATGTGGAAGCTAGGGAATACTGTATACAGCCGAGTGATACTTTTAGCCTGTTAAAGTGTTGTTGTACACAGTTATGTTGTACCGTGAGAAGTTAGTGCGTGTGCTGAGAGGAAGTGAACTAAAACAGTCAAGTATCCAACACTTGAGAGGTCCTTGAAGACATTCTATTACCTCCTGAACATCAGTCAGAGGAAAAAGTGCCCTCCGGAAGAGAGAGGGAATCAGTGTTTGTTTGTGTGGCTGTCTGATGGAGAGGATACTAACAGGAGCTGATGAAGTTATTGTTTTGGGGCCTGCCGGGTCAAATTGAAACTGACGTGTCACTTCAGGGGCCATTTAGGCTGGGGTGGGGAGGTTTAGGAGGAGGAGAAGGGAAGGTCTTGGCACGACTTGCAATCGGACAGCTTAAGACACAACGGGTGTGTGTGTGTGTGTGTGTGTGTATTTGTGTGTGCATAATAACTTGCGTGAGCTGTCAGATGTGTCAGGGAGGTGACCTTTATGTGCGTTACAGATGGCCTTTTGGAACACCACATTTTTTCTCTGTGTGTGTGTGTGTGTGTGTGTGTGTGTGTGTGTGTATGTGTGTGTGTGTGTGTGCAGTGTTTGTCCTCTCAGTGGACAGCCCCGGGCTGGAGGTGCATTTATGAGGGTTTATTGGACCAATTTGTGTCTTGAATCAGGTGGCAGTGGTCCGGTCTCCCTCTCTCCCTGGGCCCTTATGATGATGCACTATTTGGCCTTAGGGCCCAGGGCTGGGCTGGCACAGAGACTCTAAAATCTGGGCTGAGAAGACAGCCACTAGCTGGTCTTCATTAAAACACTTATTCAGGAAGACACACACACTACTACCTAATTAACTTCAGCCCTGTCAACTGTAGAGTGATGGACGTCGCTCTGCACTAAAGGAGCTTAAGTCACTTAGGTGACGGTCTCTCTCTCCCTCCCACTCTCTATCCCACTTGCTGTTACATTATATTGTCTGCTCTCACTTTCTGTCTAACTATATCTCACTGTCTTTCTATCTATTTTATATGGGAATATTTTCAGAGTAGCTTCCCCAACACCGCTCTCTGCCACCAGCTTCCTCTCCCTCTTCCTATATCATTAGAACATGGCTGTATTGTGTGTTATTCCTGGGTGTCTCGTCCCCTGCTGAACGCACATGGATGTTTTGTGTTCTAATCCGTGTGGGAGAACATCCAGTCAATTTGACTGACAGGGGATGACGCTAGCTAGATAGCGCTGGGGATAAGAATAGCACTACGGAAAACATGTACTGTAGACAGAGAACATGCTAGAAAGCAGAGAGAGAGATAAACGAGGGATTTAATGGTGAATAAGAGGGAAGGAGGAGAATTTCTGTATGCAGAGTGAAGATGACAGCCAAACAGATAGCTTAGCATGTTGTTATGTAAATCTTTTGAGCTAGAGAGAGAAGTCTGCATTGGAGTGTCATAACACTCCGGCCTCATCACGACCCTCTCCAAGGCCTCTCACATGGGATCTGTCATCAGTGCCACAACCTGGAAAATAGTCCCAGTTGTTTGGTTGCTCGTAAAAACAAGACAGGATCAGGGAAGCAAAAGAAGGGGGGGTGGGGTCGGGGGGTGGCGGTGTTCAAAGCATTATGGACCTCAATCACTCGCGCCTTTCCCAAATCACAAGGGGGCTTAGCGACTGATAGCCTAGCAAGCTGGCCAGGAGGTGAGAGATGCATTGCCTCTTCGATTTCCTCACTGAGGGCATGAGCCTACGATCCCCTGGCACCGATCCTATGACCCATGTTATGAACCCCTTGTGTAGCGGCAAAGGGTGGGGGGGGGGGGGGGGGGGGGGCAAATGCAGCTAGCTAGTTTGTGGGAGTGGGATGCTATATTAGCTAGCTGGCTATGGCTATCCAACACTGGAACTCTTCCAAGTCAAGGTAAGCTTTTGGTTTTATTCATTTATTTCCACCGGTGTAACTGCTAAACTGCTTGCTGCTGACTACTGCATGGTTGTAGCAGGTTTACTAACGCGTTAGTTCTAGTAGCTATGTTGACTATGACGTTAATATGGTGACAATGGTGACAATGTAGGCTGTGTGTAGCAGTTAGCGGTTATGATATGAAGGTTTGGCTTGGAAAGGTTTTTTCACCAGATAGCAAACAGCTGATGTGTTGACCACTGAAGTCCACAATCGAAGGGAAAAGGTGAGAACGGGAGAGATTAGATGTGTGAAGGAACTATACAGTGATCAAAGGGATTATGCTGTTTGTATGTGGCTGCTATGAAAATGAATGTGTTTACCGCGTGATCAAGGTTGTACTCATTCCGCCGATTCTGTTGAAAAACGTTTCTTAAACGGAAGCAAACGGAACGAAACGGGGATAAACATACCTGAATTTGTCCAATAGAAACTCTCGTTTGCAAGTGTTGGACTAATAATTACCCCCTAGATCAGCTAGGCGGTGTGTGTGAATGTCTGTCACCTTGATTACTCAAATTTCTCTCAACCTTTCATTCATAGACTAGGTTGTAGCAACCTCGTGATGGGTATAGGGAAAATTTGAGTATAACGTAGTAGCCTAAACCTATCGATGCTACATTGAGCTGTGTGAATGGAATATGAATGACAGTCGTCCAATATGCTGTAATAGAAATAAGGCCATGCTCATAAAAAAAGTACTGTATTTGTCCTCATCTAAAACAGCACCGACTGCCACTGAGAGGGAAATATCAGTAAGATATATTTTTGGCGAGAGAAAACACCAAAATGGGTTCAATTGCTTTCGTTGTTGTTCTCTCCCAATTGTTAAAAACTTCTTAGGGCTAGGCCCCTTTTTTTCTCAATTTCCTCCTGAATGACGTGCCTAAAGTAACCTGCCTGTAGCTCAGGCCCTGAAGCCAGGATATGCATATAATTGGTACCATTGGAAGGAAAACACTTTGAAGTTTGTAGAAATGTTAAAATAATGTAGGAGAATATAACACAATAGATATGGTAGGAGAAAATCCAAAGAAAAACCAACCTGGATTATTTTTTTGAGAGTCCATCCTCTTAGAAATGCAAGAGAAAGGTCATATTGTAAATTAGGGTTATTCCTATGGCTTCCACAGGGTGTCAGCAGTCTATTTTCAAGGTTTCAGGCTTGTAACTTCAAAAATTAATAAGAAAGTTTTAAGTTTTAGGTAGATTTTCGGATTCCTTTCTCTGCAAGTTGAACGAGTGGATTACTCAAATCGATGGCGCCAACTAAACTGACTTTTTGGGATATAAAGAAGGATTTTATCTAACAAAACGACACTACATGTTATAGCTGGGACCCTTTGGATGACAAATCAGAGGAAGATGTGAATATTTAATCTTTATATGTGAATGTATGAAACCTGTACTGGTGGAAAAATATTTTGATGTTGTCACGTTCCTGACCTGTTTTATGTTATTTTTGTATGTGTTTAGTTGGTCAGGGCGTGAGTTGGGGTGGGCATTCTATGTTTTGTGTTTCTATGTTTAGGTCACTTGTAATTAGCCTTATATGGTTCTCAATCAGGGACAGGTGTTTGACGTTTTCCTCTGATTGAGAACCATATATAGGTTGGCTGTTCACACTGTTTGTTGGTGGGTGATTGTCTTCCGTGTCTGTGTCTGTGCACCACACGGGACTGTTTCGTTTGTTCGTTCGTTTGATGTAGTCCGTTCCTGTTCGTGAGTTCTTCGTGTAGTTATGTAAGTTCCATGTTCAGGTCTGTCTACATCGGTTTTGTTGTTTTGTAATTTTCCAAGTGTTTTTTCGTGTTCGTGTTCGTCATTAAATAAATTCAATATGTCATCATACCTCGCTGCATTTTGGTCTTCCGATCCTTCTCTCCTCTCCTCATCCGAGGAGGAGGAAGAGCTAGACAGCCGTTACAGAATCACCCACCAACCAAAGACCAAGCGGAGTGGGAGAGCGCAACAAAGTAACCAGGACTCGTGGACATGGGAGGAAATATTGGACGGAAAGGGACCCTGGGCTCAACCAGGAGAATATCGCCGCCCCAAAGCTGAGCTGGAGGCAGCGAAAGCAGAGAGGCGGCGATATGAGGAGGCAGCACGGAAGCAAGGCTGGAAGCCCGTGAGTACTACCCAAAAATTTATTGGGGGGGGGGCTTAAAGGGAGAGTGGCGAAGTCAGGTAGGAGACCTGCGCCCACTCCCTGTACTTACCGTGGAGAGCGAGAGTACGGGCAGACACCGTGTTACGCAGTAGAGCGCACGGTGTCTCCTGTACGTGTGCATAGCCCGGTTCGGTACATTCCAGCTCCACGTATCGGCCGGGCTAGATTGAGCGTTGAGCCGGATGTCATGAAGCGGCTCTACACATCTGGCCACCAGTGCGTCTCCTCGGGCCGGCTTACATGGCACCAGCCTTACGCATGGTGTCCCCGGTTCGCCTACATAGCCCGGTGCGGGTTATTCCACCTCCCCGCACTGGTCAGGCGACGGGGAGCATACAACCAGGTAAGGTTGAGCAGGCTCAGTGCTCAAGGGAGCCAGTACGCCTGCACGGTCCGGTATTTCCGGCGCCACCTCCCCGCTCCAGCCCAGTACCACCAGTGCCTACACCACGCACCAGGCTTCCAGTGCGTATCCAGAGCCCTGTTCCTCCTCCACGCACTAGCCCTATGGTGTGTGTCTCCAGCCCAGTGCCTCCAGTCCCGGCGCCACGCACCAAACCTCCTGTGCGTCTCCAGAGCCCTGTGCGCACTGTTCCTTCTCCCCGCACTCGCCCTGAGGTGCGTGCCCTCAGCCCGGTACCTCCAGTTCCGGTACCACGCACCAGGCCTATAGTGCGCATCGAGAGTCCAGTGTGCCCTGTTGTTGCTCCACGCACTAGCCCTATGGTGCGTGTCTCCAGCCCAGTCCCGGCACCACGCACCAAGCCTCCTGTGCGTCTCCAGAGCCCTGTACGCACTGTTCATTCTCCCCGCACTCGCCCTGAGGTGCGTGCCCTCAGCCCGGTACCTCCAGTTCCGGTACCACGCACCAGGCCTATAGTGCGCATCGAGAGTCCAGTGTGCCCTGTTGTTGTTCCCCGCACTAGCCTGAAGGTGCGTGTCCTTAGCCCGGTACCTCCAGTTCCGGCACCACGCACCAGGCTTCCAGGGCGTCTCCAGAGCCCTGTACGCACTGTTCCTTCTCCCCGCACTCGCCCTGAGGTGCGTGCCCTCAGCCCGGTACCACCAGTCCCGGTACCACGCACCAGGCCTACAGTGCGTCTCAGCCGGCCAGAGTCTGCCGTCTGCCCAGCGGCGCCTGAACTGCCCGTCTGCCCAACGGCGCCTGAACTGTCCGTCTGCCCAACGCCGTCTGAACTGTCCGTCTGCCAAGCGCCGCATGAACTGCCCGTCTGTATTGAGCCTTCAAAGCCGCCCGTCGGTACTGAGCCTTCAAAGCCGCCCGTCTGCCATGAGCCTGCAAAGCCGCCCGTCTGCCATGAGCCTACAGAGCCGTCCACCAGACAGGAGCCGCTAGAGCCTTCCGCCAGACAGGAGCCGCTAGAGCCTTCCGCCAGACAGGAGCAGCCAAAGCCTTCCGCCAGACAGGAGCAGCCAGAGCCTTCCGCCAGACAGGATCAGCCAGAGCCTTCCGCCAGACAGGATCAGCCAGAGCCTTCCGCCAGGCAGGATCAGCCAGAGCCTTCCGCCAGACAGGATCAGCCAGAGCCGTCAGCGAGCCAGGATCAGCCAGAGCCGTCAGCGAGCCATGATCAGCCAGAGCCGTCAGCGAGCCATGACCAGCCAGAGCCGTCAGCGAGCCATGACCAGCCAGAGCCGTCAGCGAGCCATGACCAGCCAGAGCCGTCAGCGAGCCATGACCAGCCAGAGCCGTCAGCGAGCCATGACCAGCCAGAGCCGTCAGCGAGCCATGACCAGCCAGAGCCGTCAGCGAGCCATGACCAGCCAGAGCCGTCAGCGAGCCATGACCAGCCAGAGCCGTCAGCCAGCCATGACCAGCCAGAGCCGTCATCCAGCCATGACCAGCCAGAGCCGTCATCCAGCATTAAGCCATCATCCAGCCAGGATCCGCCAGAGCCAGCCAGCCAGGATCCGCCAGAGCCAGCCAGCCAGGATCCGCCAGAGCCAGCCAGCCAGGATCCGCCAGTCATTCTGGTGTTGCCCCTCATTCTGGTGTTGCCCCTCATTCTGGTGTTGCCCCTCATTCTGGTGTTGCCCCTCATTCTGGTGTTGCCCCTCATTCCGGTGTTGCCCCTCATTCCGGTGCTGCTCCTTATCCTGGTGATGCCCCTTAATTTAGGTGGGGTTATTTGGAGGGTGGTCATTGTGAGGGGGATAAAGAAGCGGGGATTTATTATGGTGGGATGGAAACCACGCCCAGAGCCTGAGCCGCCACCGTGGACAGATGCCCACCCAGACCCTCCCCTAGACTTTTGGTGGTGCGTCCGGAGTTCGCACCTTGAGGGGGGGGGGGTTCTGTCACGTTCCTGACCTGTTTTATGTTATTTTTGTATGTGTTTAGTTGGTCAGGGCGTGAGTTGGGGTGGGCATTCTATGTTTTGTGTTTCTATGTTTAGGTCACTTGTAATTAGCCTTATATGGTTCTCAATCAGGGACAGGTGTTTGACGTTTTCCTCTGATTGAGAACCATATATAGGTTGGCTGGTCACACTGTTTGTTGGTGGGTGATTGTCTTCCGTGTCTGTGTCTGTGCACCACACGGGACTGTTTCGTTTGTTCGTTCGTTTGATGTAGTCCGTTCCTGTTCGTGAGTTCTTCGTGTAGTTATGTAAGTTCCATGTTCAGGTCTGTCTACATCGGTTTTGTTGTTTTGTAATTTTCCAAGTGTTTTTTCGTGTTCGTCTTCGTCTTTAAATAAATTCAATATGTCATCATACCTCGCTGCATTTTGGTCTTCCGATCCTTCTCTCCTCTCCTCGTCCGAGGAGGAGGAAGAGCTAGACAGCCGTTACAGATGTGGGGCACCATCCTCAAACAATCGCATGGCATGTTTTCGCTGTAATAGCTACTGTAGATCGGACAGTGCAGTTAGATGAACAAGAATTTAAGCTTTCAGCCGATATAAGACACTTATATGTACCTAAATTATTAAAATCCATAATATTTATCATTATATATTTGAAGTACACGCCCTCCAGTTTCTCTGGAAGTTGTTCCGATATCGGGGGTGCCTATCTCTAAGCCCACTGATATAACAAAAGACTTTGACTCTGACACCTAATCGCCCTAGGGACCAGGGCTCAGCTGGCCTGGGCTCAGAGACTCTAGAGACTGGGCTGGGATAGTAGGGTGACATCCATTAGTTGGTCTTCATTAAAACAACCACTCAGGACGACACACACACTACTAACTAATGAACTAGCCCTACAAACTGTAGAGTGAGAGACGTCCCTCTGTGATGGAGTTCAAGTCACTTACAGTGCATTCGGGAAGGCTCTTTTCTGGATTTTGATCACCAGCGGGAATCGGCCTAATTCTGCTCTGCATGCATTATTTGGTGTTTTACGTTATACACTGAGGATATTTTTGCAGAATTCTGCATGCAGAGATTCAATTTGGTGTTTGTCCCATTTTGTGAATTCTTGGTTGGTGAGCAGACCCCAGACCTCACAACCATAAAGGGCAATGGGTTCAATAACTGATTCAGGTATTTTTTGCAAGATCCTAATTGGTATGTCAAATGTATTTATTTGTTATTTTTGATGGCGTAGAAGGCCCTTCTTGCCTTGTCTCTCAGATCGTTCATAGCTTTGTGGAAGTTACCTGTGGAGCTGATGTTTTGGCCAAGGTATGTATACTGTTTGTGTGCTCTAGGGCAACGGTGTCTTGATGGAATTTGTATTAGTGGTCCTGCCAACTGGACCTTTTATGGAACACCATTATTTTTGTCTTACTGAGATTTACTGTCAGGGCCCAGGTCTGACAGAATCTGTGCAGAAGATCTATGTGCTGCTGTTGGCCCTCCTTGGTTTGGGACAGAAGCACCGGATCATAAGCAAACAGTAGACATTTGACTTCAGATTCTAGTAGGGTGAAGCCGGGTGTTGCAGACTGTTCTAGTGCCCTTGCCAATTCGTTGATATATATTTTGAAGAGGGTGGGGCTTAAGCTGCATCCCTGTCTCACCCCACGGCCCCATGGAAAGAAATGTGTCTTGTTTTTTTGCCAATTTTAACCGCACATTTGCTGTTTGTGTACATGGATTTTATAATGTTATGTTTTTCCCCCAACACCACTTTCCATCAATTTGTATAGCCTCATAACCTCATGCCAAATTGAGAAAAATATTTTTTGAAATCAACAAAGCATGGGAAGACTTTGCATTTGTTTTTGTTTGTTTGTTTGTCAATTAGGGTGTGCAGGGTGAATACGTGGTCTGCCATACGGTAATTTGGTAAAAAGCCAATTGACATTTGCTCAGTACATTGTTTTCACTGAGGAAATGTACGAGTCTGCTGTTAATGATAATGCAGAGGATTGCTGTTGACGCATATCCCACGGTAGTTATTGGGGTCAAATTTGTCTCCACTTTTGTGTATTGAGGCCAGAGCTAAGAATGGTGTTAAAGAGTTTAAGTATAGCCAATTGGAATTTGTGGTCTGTATATTTTATAATTTCATTGAGGATACCATCAACACCACAGGCTTTTTTGGGTTGGAGGGTTTGTATTTTGTCCTGTAGTTCATTCAATGTAATTGGAGAATCCAGTGGGTTCTGGTAGTTTTTAATAGTTGATTCTAAGATTTGTATTTGATCATGTATATGTTTTTGCTGTTTGTTCTTTGTTATAGGCCCAAAAAGATTGAAGAAGTGGTTCACCCATACATCTCCGTTTTTGATAGATAACTCTTCATGTTGTTGTTTGTTTTAGTGTTTTCAATTTTCCAGGAAGTGGTTAGAGTCTATGGATTCTTCAATTACATTGAGCTGATTTCTAACGTGCTGTTCCTTCTTTTTCCGTGGTGTATTTCTGTATTGTTTTAGTGATTCACCATAGTAAAGGCGTAGGCTCAGGATTCTGGGCTTCTATGTTTTTGGTTGGATAGGTTTCTCAATTTATTTCTTAGGTGTTTGCATTCTTGATCAAACCATTTTTCATTGTTGTAAATTTTCTTCTGTTTTCTGTTTGACATTTTTAGATTTGATAGGGAAGCTGAGACGTCAAATATACTGTTTACGTTTTCTACTGCCAGTTTACACATTCGCTATTACAGTGAAACGTTTTGTCCTAATAGTTTTTTGGTAGGTTTCCACATTACTTTCCTTCCATCTATGGTATTTCTTAATATTATTCAGTTCCTTTGGCTTTGATGCCTCATGATTGAGTATTGCTCTGGTCAAGAAGACTGTGATTTTGCTGTGATCTGATAGGGGTGTCAGTGGGCTGACTGTGAATGCTCTGAGAGACTCTGAAGTGAGGTCAGTGATAAAGTAGTCTACAGTACTACTGCCAAGAGATGAGCTATAGGTGTACCTACCATAGGAGTCCCCTCAAATCTACCATAAACTATGTACATACCCAGCGTGCGACAGAGCTGCAGGAGTTGTGACACGTTTTTGTTGGTTATGTTGTCGTAGTTGTGCTTAGGGGGGGAATATAGGGGAGGGAATGCTGTCCCCTCCAGGTAGGTGTTTGTCCCCCTGTGTGCTGAGGGTGTCAGATTCTTATCCAGTTCTGTCATTTAGGTCGCCACAAACTAGTACATGTCCCTAGGCCTGGAAATGATTGATTTCCCCCTCCAGGATGGAGAAGCTGTCTTCATTAAGTACGGGGATTCTAGTGGGGGGATATAGGTAGCACACAGGAGCACATTTTCCTTGAGATAATTTATTTTTGAATTTCTAGCCAAATGTAAAATGTTCCTGTTTTGATTAATTTAATAGAGTGAGTTACAGCAGGTCTGCTCCATACCAAATTAGCATACCATCTTCCATTTCCTTCTCTCGCTCTCTCTCTCTCTCTCTCTCTCTCTCTCTCTCTCTCTCTCTCTCTCTCTCTCTCTCTCTCTCTCTCTCTCTCTCTCTCTCTCTCTCTCTCTCTCTCTCCCTGTATCTCTCTCTCTCTCTCTTCCATTTCCTTTTATCTCCCTCTCTCTTTGCTTCTCTCTGTAACTATCTGACCTTCCGTCTTTCTATGGATATCTTTCAGTATGTCACTCCCTCTTTCTCCTGATTGAGAAATCCTTTCTTCTTTCTCTCTCTATATACTTTTCTCTCACACTAGACCCAGGTCGTGGCTGTAAATGAGAATGTGTTCTCAGGCAACTTACCTGGTAAAATAAGGGTAAAATAATATGTGCACTGGAACAGTGGAATGCCACAGGCTTTGGTTGTGACAGGAAATCCATTTATTTCCGGGGGGAGGAGCTTCATCTTGAATATCACACACGGGTTGTCATTTTCTTGGAGAGGGAAATACTTGTTTGCGAGAGGAATCATTGAGACAGGTTGAATTGTTCTCTGGGTTGTAATGTCCAGATATGAAAATAGATTTGGGTTATATGGAACAACAGAATGATGAAATAAAACAAGGTGATGAGATTGAGATGGCACATTTCCGTAAGGGATTTCTTCGGGTGTGTTTTCATCAGCGAGAAAAAGAGCCAGAATCATGGTGAAATAATACTTCCTAATATTGGCCCTTCTATTTTAACACTAGAAGGGCACCGGCAGTCATTTTGACTGCACATTAATTTAAAATTGAAATACATTATCTCTGCCATTTTTTATTATTAAAGCCCCCCTCTGTCCTTGACTTTTCCTAAAAAAAGTACAGTATATTTAACACAAGTATTGTGTTAGAATTTCGATATCACAAACATAATTTGTTTAATAAGCAGTTTAAGAGGACATGTCATTTTTTTTCATGGGGAGCGCCAAATCCTCTTACAGAGTAACATGAGGTGAAGACGTTTTGATTTCTATATAGTATCAGAAAGACCAGGTTCGGAGGTTTCCAAAACACTTACCTTTGCCAAATACCTCTCAAAATTGAAGAGATGAGCTGTCTTTCAAAATATGAATTTCTCCAACAATAACCGCTGTTCCATGTGCTCCACAGATGAGCACGCGGCAGCAGAGAGCCTACAGTAAACTAATGAAACTGCTATTGTGTTCTTTGAAACATATATCTTTTTTTGCATTATAATGTTACCCAAGACCTTCGTAAACACAACCAAAGGAAACATTTCCCCCGATAGCATATATGAAATGTATATATTAGACCGTCAAAATAACTGCTCATTGGCTCAAAGTGGTTTCCCCTGAGGCCCGGCTTTTCTTTTTCATTTCTCGCTGAAATGAATGGAGACAGACAGGGCCATAAGACACTCATAGAGACTATAGCCTAGCCGAGTGAAACGATATGAGGAGGGGAGAGGAGAAAGAAGAAGAGACTTCAGGGAGAATTGGAGACGTGTGAAATGACAGGAGAGAGGGAGGAAGACAAACGAGTGCAGGGCTAAAGGAAGATCACAGGCCTGGTAAAGGAGAGGAGCGACTAAGGGCAAGAAAAGAGTGTTAACCAGGGATGATGGAGAGAAGAAAAGGTCGAAGGAGAGAGTGAGAGGGAGAGAGAGTTGACGAGAAATACATCAGGGGAGAGAAAGGAGGAGGGAGTAGGTGAAAAAAATGGAGAGAGAGTGTCAACCAGTGATGGAGAGAAGAACAGGTGGAGGGAGAGGGAAGGAGAGTGAAACCAGGGGAGAGAAAGGAGGAGGGAGTTAGTGAAACAAATGGAGAGAGTGTCAACCAGTGATGGAGAGAAGAAAAGGTGGAGGGAGAGGGAAGGAGAGTGAAACCAGGGGAGAAAGGAGGAGGGAGTTAGTGAAAAATGGAGAGAGAGTGTCAACCAGTGATGGAGAGAAGAAAAGGAGGAGGGAGAGGGAAGGAGAGCGAAACCAGGGATGAGAAAGGAGGAGGGAGTTAGTGAAACAGAGGGAGAGATAGAGGGTATGTGCATTGACATGCTAACTAAACCCATGTCTGAGTAATACAACTTCAGTGGATCATACAACGCAAGCTTCCCCATTTCCCTTTCTGGTTTCGAGCTAATCATATGGCTAACCTAGCAGCAATCGCTGGGGCTCGGCAGAGAAAAACCACGGGGCTCAGCTACTAGTTCCATGGGAAACCTGTTCCCATCAACTGTATCACTGTTTCCCTCTCCATTGACCAGAAGAGAATCAGTGGGGCATAAGGCATCTACATCCGTGTATCCATTTCCATGTTTTCTTCTCGACGAGGGAAAAGATGAGCCGGGGACGGTAATTACCGGCTGAGCTGACGGAGCCGTGGAGGAGTGGGCAGAGTCCGTCCACGCTCGGCTGCCTAATGCACAGATTGCCTGTCTGAAGGCTTTGGTAATGAGAGCAAGCCTGCAACCTCCACTGGATGTGGAGGGGAGGGGGAAGCTCGAACACAGTTCAGCCCCTTCCAAGTGGCTAAGGTGGGGGAGAGGTGGCAGGAGGAAGCGGGGCTGGATGTTCTGGATGGATGTTCTGGATCTAATGGCATTCCAGTGGAAGGGATCAGAGGGAGGGATTGGAAGTGGAGACTGGAGAGGCCTCCAACATCATTATGCTCCCTTTCTTCCTTAGCCTGTTTTATCTAGGAGAGAGGGTGTGACACACAGAAGTAGACACTACCATCTTAAATGTTTTGCAGTGGCGACTCGGCTAGTGGGCCAGATGGATGGATTACCCAGGCTCCTCCACTGCGAAGGCACCGCTTGAGGGGTTTTTGATTGACAGAAGCTTGGAATGTTTACACCGAGAACCTTTAGTATCGCTTGGCCGTTGGCAAATCATTCCCTCAATTCCGGGATTCAACAGGGAATCTCAAGAAAAACACAGGCTTTTCTCCCTTTAACCCTCCTCTTTTCCCACCTCCGAGCCAAGACAGAATGAGGTGCACTGCTGACAGAGTTGATTATGAAGTGGGTAGTAGTTATCTCCTTAGCGCAAGGCGCTCTTTGCTAATTAAGTCTTTTGCTTTTTTTTTTAAGTAGGCGATTTGGTAACACTCTGAATTAATTGTGTTTGATAAAGGAAGGCGAGGGGCGGAATGCACCGTGACTTTAGTAGAGAAAGCGCTGCGTGAGGGAGTAGTGAGGCCCTCAGGGGCCAGGGGACGGTAGATAGTGACATACTGTGGTGGGGAGGTACAGGAGGACTTCAGACAGGGTACAGTACACTAGATAAAGCATGACAGGATGTAGTGGCTTTCTCTGCATCATGACATATCTGGAGAGATCGAGGAAGTTGGTGAGCTCACGACAGATCCTTTTTCTTCAGTCACTCCAGTTGCTATAGGGCCCTCAAACTCAACTCTGGACCTGGAAGCCAGTTCCGCTGCGTTTTTTCATTGTTCAACTAATCAGGGACTGATTTAGACCTGGGACACCAGGTGGGTGCAATTCATTGTCAGGTAGAACAGAAAACCAGAAGGCTCCGGACCTCGTAGGGTAAGAATTGAATACCCCTGCTCTAGATCATTTCATGGTAGGGAACGGCGAAATAACACAGCCAAAGTGCCCCATTATTTAAGCCAGTAGGAACCGGAGTCTCACGACCACTTTACCCTCTACGAGTTAAAAATACACAGTGTCTTCCTGTTTTTCCAACACAGCTGTAATAAAAGAGAAAGAGCTAATGAAAAGAAGCAAAAGAAGAGAAAGGAGCGTGTGAGCCAAATAAACTCACCATGGACGGTCTGGAGGGAGGTGCAGGGGCCACAGAGCCGTCCCCACTGGTGAGGGGCCCGGGTTGAAAAATCTCTGTAATAAAGCCAGGCTCACGCATGGCCTGTCTGGATGGGCGCACCAGCCAGGAGAAGGTCGATTTGGGCCCAGGCATCATATCGACTAGGAGGACTCGATTGCTTTCGGTTAGGGAAAAAGGGGGAGCTTGAACCAGACCATTAAACACTGAACATTAAACCCAGCTCAATGGGTAGCTCGCTGGAAGCTGTCCAAGCACCACTGTTGACGCAAAGGCCTGTGTTGTGTTTCTTCCTTCCATCTCAGTTTCGACCACCTAAACAAGTCTCTGGATGTTCTCTTTGGGTTCTTAATGGCACCAGAGAGTTTGGTGTTCTCCCTAAATGTATTCCACATTGCTCCCATTTTAAACTGTAGCTCCGGCTATTCTTCTCTTCTCTGTGACTGGAGTATATTGGGGTAAAGCCAGGAAGTAAATATACCTCATTGGCTAAAAGTGGAACGTTTTACCGGTTTGAGAAGGAGAACAAGGGAAAATCGATCGCTGGTTATTTGTAATCTCAATTTTGTTCTCCCTCTCATCTCTCTCTCCCCAGAAAGATTAGGAAACCGTATCTCATTCTGGCTGTTCCAAAAGAAAAGAGGCTGCGGTGTCGTCGCAAGTTAGCGGCGCCAAGAAAACTGCAGAGGATGTGGAAGGAGAGCGATAGAGAGAGAGAAACAGAGAGAAAGAAAAGAGGGAGAGAGAGGTGGGAGGGGTGGAAAACAGAAGAGGATTTGGTGTGACGGATATGAGGTGAGAGAGCGAGAGAGAGGGAGGGAGAGGAACGAGGGAAAAGGAGGGCAGATCCGAGTGAGTTTGGTTGGATTGAGCTGTTAAAAACTTTTGGGTCTCTTATTTTTCCCCTCCATTGAGTCTGTATAAGTGCTGCCATTTTGGATTTATTCGGCAGGCACTGGGAGGTCCAGAGATGTTCTCTCTGATCTGCCTCAAAGTCTGGAGGAGAACAGAGAATGAGAGCTGCACATTGAGATGTGTGATCCAACAGCCAGCTCTGGGCTAGGGGAGATATTGTAATACCTACTAAGCCCTCTCTACTTCAGCCTATAAAGTTGGTTGGGAGCATTGATAAGCGTGTGTGTGTGTGTGTGAGTGTTACCTACCTTTTCCACTGCTTGATTCCACTCCGTACTTGACTTCATTGGAAGTCTATTGCTCTAAGGTAGCATGCAACCTCATGGAATCGTTAAGTTGCCAAATAAACCACTTCAAAGATTTTCAAAAGTGCGTGGACTGCTCTAGTTACCCCAGCTGTTTTTTTTATATCAATGAGAGCAAATGTCCATTCTTTGTGGTTATACGGTTCCACAGACCTGACCGCACTGAACCCAGACTGACCATGAGTTCAGGAGACACACTGGGCTGACGTTTGTTTTCACTCCGGTCAAGACATCTGAAGCAATGAAAACCACAGATTCAGGGTTGTGGTCAGAGGGGTGTGGTCTGTAAGAGATATGAAGTCTGGACCATTACAGACCAGGCTGCAATATCCATAGGTTAAACCCCCACTCGCTTTCATTCATACATCCATCCATACATGCATATATCCACCACCTTGAACAGACATTATCTTTCATTCAACATAGCAAATGACATATTATTTAACCCATTTTGGTTCATACAGTTATTACACAAATTAGCATATTTTTTTATGTGCTAACATAGTGGAACAGTAAATGTTAAAGGGACCTTATAATCTCTTGTAACTTTATACTCAAAGAAGCATTTGAATAATTGCAGGTTTCATCACAAAACTGCAAAAATAATTAGATACCATGTTTAGAATTTTGGTGTTCAAGTTACCTGGTTCATTTTTAACCCTCTGAGTTTTACGTTTCGGGGGTGAGGAGGGGAGAGGGGGGGGGGGGGGGGGGGGGGGTATTCTGACACCACTTCATCATGGCTTAAAGGCGTCCAGCACTTAGTTAGCTGTTTAGTTGTTATCCTGTCTAAGTTCTAGATTTGGGAGGAATTTCAAAAGTTCCAATTGAGCTCGTTAGAGATGTTTATAACAGGATTATAACTGAGGGCTTCTTGGTTGTGTCCTAGCTACTGTCCAGAAGGTAAGACTATAGGAATCATTTTGGTGTGACTGTAAATAACATACTGGCCTTCTGTTCATAGTTTTGGTGAGGGGTGGTGTGGGGAGAGTCAGCCCTCAGTCGTTAGCATGGATTGAGTTTGGTTTGCTGTTAGGTGGTTAGATTCTGCTTAGTTCAGGTCTTAGGATTAATCTCTGTCTGTTTCCATAGCAAAGTAACTTTGAACTTTAACCCTTTGAGTTGAGAAATGTCCTCTGCCTCCCTCTTTCCGTTCCCTTCCCTCCAATCTTTGTTTATGGTAAGAGTGCCTCTATACTAACCTCCCCAGCTTCCTCTCGCATTGTTGATTCTGTGGTTCTTATTGTGTCTTGTCATCATTATCCTAAATCTGGTTGGTAATTCATATCAAGTCATCCTTATTAATGTATGAAAAAATTTGTACAAAACCCTTCAGTTGATTCTCGTTCTATCTGATATACTGATTCTATCCAATCCATGCTAAATGACCTATTAATCCAAATGAGATACAGTGAGCAGTTTACGGATTCTGTTTCTATCAAATAAACACGGGAACTCTGAATTTATCTTGTTTGACTCTCACATAAATACACATTCATTTATTTGGAATCTTTCCTCGCATGTGTGATCACTTATAATACCGTTTCAAAGAACAGCTGGCCGCAGCAAATTAGAAGATGTAAAATGTGATGTGTTCATGACACTGCATCTATTATTAGTCATACAAACAGAATACAGACTTGGGTAAAGCCTTTAGAGCCTTAGAGATGCATGACTTAGACTAATCTACCCTCAAATTCCCTTAGCAAGTCGTATTTTACTGTGTTGTGACGGCTAACATCAACTCATTTAAAATCAGAGTCACTTTGACTAGCAGTCATGGAATAAGTAACATTAAAACTTTGCCCAGAGGCGAACTCTCAGTTCTTCTAAATAATTATGGTATGTGTAATAAGGCACATCTACACCTTATAGTTATCGTTTGTAATCGTGCTAGATGTGGACGGCCCATTATCGTGCTGTGAAAGTTGAGCTAGCTAGTTAGCTAGCGCTAGTTGAAAATGGCCAACGTTATGGTGTGACTGAGGTAACTGTGGCAAGAGGGATGGAATGAAAAGGGGAGGGGAGGAGGAGGAGGAGTAACAAAGGCCACACCTCCATTTGGGGAGTTTTTTATATATAGAATCAACCACCTTTCAGCAGCACAAACATACAACACAGGACAAAGACAAAGAGGTCGGGGGACGTTTGGCACTCAAAGGGTTAAAGAATCGTCACTTTTGGTCAGATCCAAATTGCAGATCGATCGTGCTCGTTGTTGTCGGGCAGAATAAGGCTGACACAGCGAATTGTAGGCTTATTAACAAAGTCCAACAGACACATTAAACAGTCCCTTTAACTTTTAGTGACTTTCAGGTGGCTACTTTTCTCTGGAGTGTTCCAAAAATTATTAAGTGGTTGATGTTTCTTCCTCTAATTGTCACTTTTGTGAATAAGAATTTGAATAATAATCACCATAATTAATAAAACTTCACAAGACCAAACAACAGAAACACAGGAAGAGAAGCAGAAGGGAACCAATAGGATCTGTCTTTTTGTCAGGTTGGTTACTGGGGGGTTATGTTGGGGTTATTGGGAAGTTATGACTCTGAAGAGATGCAGCCCCATGTCAAGGTGCTTTGGACATGGTTCCCCTGTGCAGTGTAACCTACTACTGGCTCATTCGTTCAGTACCTTCATTGAAATGCTATGAAGAATGTGTAAGGTCATTACCAACATTGTAATATTAGTTAACCAGCTAGCTGATAAGGGAGGTGGATTTAGTATCAATTTGCCTACTTTCATAATTGCCAATTACAAGATAGAATGACCTGTATAATTGCTTTCAGGGGGCTAGAACAGCAAATTGATACAGTATACAATAAAACTGTAGAGCGTGACGCATAGTTACCTGTTTGAATGTGTTACTAATGTATATTACTACTCAGTGACATAATTGAATGGTAAAGTTTAAGCCAATCACATTGAGACTGATTGGGTAAGGTCATAAGCCTTGGACATTGGACATATGTGAATCAGGGGAACTGTAAAGAGCCAATAACATCCACCTTTGTTGCGTGGCACTGCACCTCCTCCAGAGCGGTGGTTAACGGTGATTAAGTGGTTAGGTCATTAGTGGAGAGTTAAGGGGTTTTTAGTTACCTTTGTCGAGTAGCCACTCGTCAACTACCCGACCAAGTCGGTATGGGATTCTTTGTCTAGCAATAGCCAGGCGTTCATTATCAAAGTTCCCTTTAGAGAATTTGGAAAAGAGTGCAGGTTAATATCTGGAAGGTCAAAGGTTCAAAGGTTAAAGGTTAGAGAAAGGGCAACATGGCAAAACGTTTAGCAAGGTTATGTACGTTAAAATCAGCTTTAGGTAGTTTCAGGAAGTAGTAGCTTTTTGCGGACTGGTTTGGATTGGTTAGACAGCATTCTAGTTACCTCAGGTTTAAATGGTTGTTTTGGTTATGGGTCCGATAAGTTAAACATATTTATGAATAATTTAGAAATAGTATATTTGTATAATGGATAGCTGATACAGCCAATAGCTCAGTGGACAGTGAAAATCAACAGCATCAATGAAATCAATAGTAGCAATCTATAACATTTGTTAAAACCAACATGAAAAGCATTCAGTTACAGCAATATCATATGCATTAACATCATCATTACATTATTCAAACATTTTCATGTATTCATCATCAAACCATTGTCATTTCCTGTTCAGAGACCCTTAAGCACATATTACTTAAACACATTACATGGTTAATACCAGGAAGACATTTTCTGCTTGAGATCCCACGCAACCATCCTTAGAGGCAAGTCTCAGTGCTCAAGTCTGACATATTACATTAGGAAACTCCAAATCCCATAATGCAACATTAATCCCAACTTGTGCACTTTTGGGTAAATATAAAGAACTCGGTGGATTTGAGCTCTGCTGTTTCATACATACTGTACATAACCCATCAGGGCTTTTTTTCAGCTTAATAATCATCAACGGCACTTCATCCTTTCCACCGTCTCGTCAGTGCGTCAAAAGCTCTTCATTGCTTTTCCATTAAACCGCATGACATCATTTAACCAGAGCTAAAATGATTATCTCCCTCATAATTTCAATCAGAATCAACCGCTGGATTGTACTGTTTAGGGCCGGGCTCTTCAGCGCTAGCAATAAAGCGATGCCTGGGGTGAGGAAATCATACAAATAAGTACCAAAAAACGCCTGAAAAACGGCATATTAACAGTCTGTACTGTAATAATGTGCTACAAAATGGATGGTGTTCGAGCTGCAATAAGCAGGTAAAAGGTAGAGCGTAACGTAAGGGTGTAGGTGTAGTGGTAGGGGTGTAAGGCGTGGGTAGAGTGATCATGTGCCTATAATTCTTGTGTACAAAGCTGCTGTCCTCTCTCCCTCTATTCACCGCAGTGCTATATATATATACACTCTGTTCTGCAGTACCCAGGCCCACTCTCCAGGGGGTCCTATACACGTGCCTGTGTGTAGTACAACATGTCTGAGAGGGGGGGGGGGGGCTGGATGAAGAGCCTCGATGGAGATAGTGAGGGAGGAGAAAAGTGGAAAGGAGGATGGGAGGTAGGAGTGTTTGTTTCTGGGGAAAAACTCGAGTGAGGCGAGGTGCGTGTATATGTATGTGTGTGTGTGTGTGTGTGTGTGTGTGTGTGTGTGTGTGTGTGTGTGTGTGTGTGTGTGTGTGTGTGTGTGTGTGTGTATTTCTGCTGAGCGATTAGTGCTTTTTGAGGTCGGTTTGGGTTCGGTTTGATTAAAACGTTATCACGGTTTTCGATTACGGTTTCGTTTTTTGTTTTTTACATGAAATGCACTGTGCATTATGTGGGTTGAAGGCTGTAACACAGAATACAACAATTAGTGAAAGTCCCATGATGGCAGTGCTTATCACTTATTAACCATACTTTATTCAAATTACTTTACTTTAATACAATATTCCAGTTGTTGTGTAAACTACATTTGTTTTATTTGTTGACTTTATTATTTCATTCCAAGTCATCTAATCTCTATAGAGCTGTTGTCTATGCTGTCTGACAGAATCACTATTTTATTAGTTCTTCAAAGTAAATAAGGCATACTTTTATGACTGCTGAATACCAACTATCAATCACTTACAGTAGATCATGTATTTTCAGGTAGCGATACCTCGCGAAGCAACAGCTGCTCACTATTTCACCTCATGATCACACATTCTTCTCTCTCCAGGAGCAAGCTTAAAAGAAACACACACCGGACAAGTAGATGTGCAATGGATTATGGTCGCTGTAGTTCATTACCCCGTTTTAAACTACAACTCACTACTACATCGCACAGATTGATCTCTAGAGGAACTCTGCATTGAGCTCACAGAAAGAAAAAGAAACGAATGAAATGGAATTCGAATAATTGAACCGACGGCAGTAAATTAGTTGTTTAAAAAATAAAAAATAACTAAAATGACGGTTAATCGCTCAGCAATAGGGTTATGTGTGTGTGTACGTTTGTGTCATTTAGATCACGTGGGTCTCCAGGTAAGTCTAGGAGATTGGCCTGTGCAAAGCCAGTGCTGCAATTATAGAGCTCCTCTCTCCACTCACAACACATTTAACAGCAACACCAGCACTATGCAGCAAAACAGATGAGAGAGAGAGAGAGAGAGAGAGAGAGAGAGAGAGAGAGAGAGAGAGAGAGAGAGAGAGAGAGAGAGAGAGAGAGAGAGAGAGAGAGAGAGAGAGAGAGAGAGAGAGAGAGAGAGAGAGAGAGAGAGAGAGAGAGAGAGAGAGAGAGAGAGAGAGAGAGAGAGAGAGAGAGAGAGAGAGAGAGAGAGAGAGAGAGAGAGAGAGAGAGAGAGAGAGAGAGAGAGAGAGAGAGAGAGAGAGAGAGAGAGAGAGAGAGAGAGAGAGAGAGAGAGAGAGAGAGAGAGAGAGTCGGTGAGGAAAGGATGGAAAGAGTGAGCAGAGAAAAGAAGGAAGGGGAAGGAAACATACTGTGGGAGGCAGTGGTCCTTAGTGAGATAAATCAGTACCTCCCTAGACATATCCCTCGACTAGTCTCTCTCTCCCTCCCTGCTATTACCAGAGCATAGGCACAGAGCTTAAACAGGCATCCCTTAGGCAGTCTGACAACTAAACCCACCCCTGCTACTGAACACTGAACAGCCTACTTCAGAAAGAAAATGTATCTCAAATATTATGCCCTCCCTCTAGTGGTAGTATCTGACCAGTGCAGCCATTTTAATAAAACTCCAAGGCTCTGATCAAAATTCTCTATTTCTAAAAAGGCATCCGTCCTTTCTTCCTGCCTTGAAATAATCTTTGATCTTGATCTATGTAGGGGAAACTTATCAGGTTAGATCCGTGGCTCCACTCTGGCCGTTAATTAAATTACAATTAGGAGATTCAAAAGCCATCCTGCGTGAATCTGACGATGCCATTCAATAGAACGTCTATTTCTTAATTATTCCTGCCACCCCTCCCTCCATAGCTGCTAAGGGAGGATAGAGGGGGGGATTTAAGGTTTAAGAATTTCCTCCCTTCTTCTCCCCCTCTACCACCTCCCCAGGAAGCCCCCAGGTGTTTGAGTAATCAGAAACGGGGAAGACAGTGTGTGTACCTGTGTGTATCTGTGTGTGTGGAGGTGTGTGTGTACTATTCAGTGTATGCGTGTGACTAAGTGCGCGTGTTTGCGCCTCGCTGACAAACACTATAGCGCCAACAGCCCCTTGGCGTCAGGCAGCCTTGTCACCAGCAACAAGCGAAAAAATAAGTGCAGGCGGGACAAGCAGAGGCCTCAAGCCGTTCTTTCTATATAAGGAGGGATTTGGAATGCCAATGTGGAACAGCTGAAGACGGATGAGACAGATGCGGTAAAAGCGAATGTGTCCGCTAAACACATTGGTATTTGTCTCCACAGTCTATAGCATACCTACTCTCCACTCTGTAGCAGGGACTGAACACCAAGCACCCAGGACATTGAAATAGAAGACAGAGGACCACCATGCCTGGAAAGCCGCAAGCCAGCTCGCCCTCTCCCGTAGCCCAGAGCGGGTGCCTGGAGCCTGGGTTAGATTCATGGCAGAGCTGGGCAGCGCCCGGCACCCGGGGAAGCCTGAACTTCACAGCTGTGATGCCAGGGGCAGGACAAGGGCAGTGTGATTGACTGGCATCGTGGGAGACAATGGGAGAGGCGGAGGACAGACAGAAGCTGGCATGCCAGGGATAGGTGTGTGTCCTGGGCTGTGACCGGCATCGCTGTGAAGGCCAGTCTCTCCGGTCTATGACTCAGAACCACTTCTCCTCTCACTGACTCTGTCGCTTTAGTTTGATTGTGTGTGTGAGATTCATGTCGTGAGTCAGTGTGTGTGTGTGAGAGAGAGCGAGAGAGAGATGCAAGTTGGTGTGTGTGTGTTAGTGTGTGTGGAGGGATATCTATCAGGGGAAGTCAACTGTATATCATCTCTCGCTCTGCAGCCAGACGCCCTTGTACAGGACACACATTTGAAATCTATCCAGCAGAGTAGAATGGAGCTGTCTGGATGTTTTGCCCATCTTTTTCACTTTTTTCTCTCTCTGCTTCTTTTCTCTTTCTCTCGCTCTCTCTCTTCTTTCTCGCTCTCTCTCTCTTTCTCCCTTTCTCTCCCTCTCTCTCTTATCGCTCTCTTCTCTCCCTCTCCATTCTCTCTCTCTTTCTCGTTCTCTCCCCCTCTCTTCCACCCTCTCTCGCTCTATGTCACTGTCTGTGTATCTGACCTTTTCTCTCCACACTGCATTCAAATGTGTCATTCCTCTCTGAGTACACTGTATACCCAAGCTGAAGCATCCCTCCCATTGGAATACATATATTCCATATCAATCCCTTTTCTCCTAACATCCTCACACATCTCTCCCCATATGAATTTAGAACGGATTCATCTTCACCATATAACGACAGTGTGATCTCTGCAGTAGCTGTCAGTCTAACGGTTCTGTTTAATCCATTGAAATATAATTCTAGTTATGGTTTTATCGCTCCTCTCCTATCTGCCACTCTGGGTTTGCGTGTTGATGTCAGAGTGAGGGACTGGGGCTCGTGTGGAAATCAAAGATGTCAGTTCTTTAATTAGCTAGAGCAATCTTTTCCCTCCGTCTCCCTGATGAGGGCTCCTGTCCCTCTCCCGTCCCTCTCCCGTCCCCCTCTCCTCCTCCAGCCACACAGGCCTGTAATTGAACCGCTGTCTAACTGTGAAAGATCCAATCGGAGCGTGCCGTGTCGGTGGACCACGAGTCCCTATAAGCTCCCACACCAACCAAGGAGCGCGTGTCACATCACTGACTTCAATCTTTATTTCCTACATACATTGGATTTGACTGGAATTCAGTTCAGTGACTGTAGTATAACTTCAATGCCTGAACCGTAGTAGGTTGGAGGTGTCGCTGTTAAGTCAGACTTATTGTCACTCAAGTCTAACATCAAAGAAATGCTATCCCTAAAAAAGTGCTTATGAGTGCTAAATAACCCACTCTATATTCTACCAGAAATCACCTCACAACCTTGGACCATGTTCAACTGAAATGATGACATCCTTTCTGTCCTATTGGAAATGGCCCTCCTCCAAGTACTCCACAGCCCTATTTAATAACAAATCATACCCATAATGCATTATTTGACCATCCCCATCCTTATCCCTTTAGCACAGTGTAACATCAAAGTCACATTGAGACTATTACTGCGATGGTTCAGGTATTGAAGTTCTACTGCACTCTAAGTAGGGCCAAGCCTATAGCTCTGCTCCTGAAAGTTAGATTGCACCGCTGCTGTACGATTCAAGTACTTGTTCTACTCCAAGTAGGAGGGCTAATCCTGTGGCTCTGTGAGCTCCTGTCCTGGTGTTCCCTGAGCTGGAGCCAGGCTGTCTAAACCCTGCCAGCCTGCCACGTCCATGCCTCCTGGAACTTAAACGGGCATGGCTGGAAGGGAAGGGAAGTGCTGAGCTTCTCAGAGACCCTGGCCTCCTCACAACCTCGCAGCTCTCTGTCTCTCTCCCGCTCTCCCTCTCGTTAGCTCTCGCTCCCGCTCTTCCTCTCGTTAGCGTTCGCTCGCTCTCTCTCTCCCACTCTTCCTCTCGTTAGCGCCCCCTCTGTCTCTCATCCCCTAGCGTTTACAGTGGCTCAGAGGTAAGAGAAGGCAGACAAAGGCAGGTAGACTTTAAAAAGGATTGAGCTGCTTCGCAGGCTCCCCCTGTGCTGACCTCTGAGTGGCTGGGACAAAGAGACTCCTAGCTGGGAGACAGCTGCTCAGCCACCCTGGCTCTCTTGTTCTCTCTCTGTCTCCAGCTATGCAGGTTCAGTATAGGTCAGCACTCAGTACTCACAGAAACGTCTGTTAAATGCCTGGCAGCAAGAGCACAGGGAAGGAATACGAAGGAACTCTCTCACTCTCCTTTTCATTCTTTCTCTGTTTGCCTCTGTCCTCTGTCATTCATTTCCTCTCTTTTTCTCGAGAGTCCCTTTCTTTTATTGGCTCCCGTGATAAAGACGAGCAAAAAAGACCATAAAAGACATTATATAAATACTGAGCTAAATTGTATGCAATTAACCATATGTTGTGGTCAATTAACCATGTATTTGTGGATTTTGATGTGTGCTTGGGGTTATTGTCTTCCACGAAGATCCACTTGGGGCCAAGATTCAGCCTCCTGGCAGAGGCAACCTGGTTCTTTTGGCTTAAAAGGTACCAGGTAAAGTGCATGATGCCGTTGACCTTAACAAGGGCCACAGGACCAGTGAAAGCATAGTAACACCATAACGTCAAAGATCCACCACCATATTTTACAGCAGGGATAAGGTATTTTCTGCATATGCATTGTTCAACACTGGTGTGCGTGGCCAAGAAGCTCTATTTTCTTTTCATGCCATCCAACAAATGTAAACGCCAGGGGTTTGCTAAACGGCATTGGCACTTGGATCGAAACCTGCGCTACAGTCTGATGACATGAATATAGTGCTCTTCGGCCTCATACACCAGTGGTGGGTTTGGCATGGAAATAAGGATTTATAAGCAGAAAAGATGGTGGTGGATTTTAGATTTAACCTTTATTTAACTAGGCAAGTCAGTTAAGAACTAATTCTTATTTACAATGACGGCCTACCCCGGCCAAACCCGGACGACGCTGGGCCAATTGTGCGCCGCCCTATGGGACTCCCAATCACGGCTGGATGTGATGCAGCCTGGAATCGAACCAGGGTGTCTGTAGTGACGCCTCAAGCCTGTAGTGACGACCACTGTGCCACTTGGGAGCCCAATGTTGATGTTATGGAGCCATTTTGCTTCCACGGGTCCTGGGGCTGTTGTTATAGGAAAAATCCACTCAAAACCCCGAATTCCTATAATTTACCGTGTTAAATAACACTAATATGTGAGAACAATATTTTGAGAAGCAAATGTTTAATTTTGTTGTTATAAAAAGGTTGGTAGCAACATATGAAAACAGTTTGTTGCAGCTCAAGTCTAAATACAAAACCCACAATGCAATTCCCGCTATCAAACGTAGCTACACACAATAATACCAAAGTCAATAACAGCATGTGAAGTAGCTAGTTTGCTGTAAAACCGCCTAAAAAACCTGAACTAGCAATTTAGGAGTCTACAGTCTCAACATGTACAACATGCAGATTGATTGCCTCACAGAGTGGAGTCTGACATTCGCAAAGACACCATGCAATGCACCCTGGACTGAAGAGGTAGACAAATAGGAGAAATGTGGTGGACCCTCTGTTAAATTACACAATTCTCAAGCTAGGAATATCGCAAAAAATATGATCAATTGCTTATTGGAGAGAAGAACCTCCCTGGTTATGACATCGGCCAGTATTGAAATCTGACATGTATGATAGATGCTTTCCTCATCTAAATGTTGTATTCCTATTAACTTCCAGTGTAGGGAGAGAGACTTTATCGCAATGCTACGTCATACCGGACTAATTTCTGACTTGTTGGACAGAAATAGCTCAGATAACATTCAAAATGGGTGAATCTTTCCTTTAAGGTCAACTGCATCATGAACTTTGCCCAGTATCAGGTTATTTCAGCCGAAAAACTTGTTGCCTCTGCCAGGAAGCTGAAATTTGGCCGCAAGTGGATCTTCCAGCAAGACAATAACCCCAAGCACACATTAAAATCCAGAAAGAAATGGTTAATTGACCACAAAATGTACATTTTGCAATGACCATCTCAGTCTCCGGACTTGAACCCCATTGAAAACCAGTGGTTTGAATTGAAGAGGTCAGTCCATAAGCGCAGATGAAGGATATCAAGGATCTGGAAAGGTTCTGTATGGAGGAATGGTCAAGATCCCTCCCAATGTGTTCTCCATTCTCATAATTATTATTTTTTTAAGTCTCAGTGCCGTTATCCTTGCAAGGTGAGGCATCGGAAGGTATTGAAAACAGGGGTGCCAATAATTTTGAACCCTCTCTTTCTGTGAAAAAATATATATTACTTGTTAAACAAAATCTCTTTACCTTAACAAATGTATTAGTATAAAATAATATAATTGCAACAAAAAAAATCAAGCATACAATATAGCTCAGTATTTGTATGATGTTTTTTATACAGTATTTTTTGATCATCTTTACCAAGGGTGCCAATAATTATGGCAAGTAAATGTGCGCCATCTTGAACTAAATGTGTGTGTTTGTGCGCACGTTACAGACAGTGTGCACGTACAATACAATATGTGTAACCTCGGTAGCTGTGATGCTGTCCAATTTGTGCACTGCTTTTTATACAGTGCAGTAGATGCAACCCCTATCCATCAGAGAGCTGAGAGCAGCTGTCTTACACAACCCATCCCGAGAAGCTATCTCTATCTCGCTCGCCTTCATCCTCCCTTTCTCATTCTGAGGGACGGGGACCATCGCTATGTACCCCTCCCTTTCCACTCCACCTCTCTTTTCCCCCACTCACTCGCTCTCCTCCTTATCTCCCCTCTCTCTCATTCTATTTTTTCCCCCCTCCCTTTCCACACATAACTCTCTCTCCACTTTCCCTCTTCCTCCCCATCTCGAGCCATTTCTTCCCAGGCACAGCCAGGAGCCAAAGCAATAAGACAGCTTTATTGGTGGTGTGCTGCAAACGCCCTGGAACAGGGAAGTGTGTTGGCGCAGTGTGCACACTCTACTTGTCATAATGATGAAGTTACTAGGCGACACAAATGCTAATCACCAGGAGGCAGCCCAGCTACAGGGAATGGAAAGTAAGACGGCAATGTAAATAGAAAGTTAAAGGAGCATAGTGCTACTGTTGATGCTAATCCTAGGCTGGCGTTGTAGATAGAGGGATACGGTTTGTCTAACTATAGAGCCATTTACATCACACCAGAGCAATGTTCTGTGTCGTGACTTAAAATACAATTATAGTCATCATAGTAAATGTACGGCTGCGCTTCGACCGACGTTTCCCTAGCTTTCCAATACGGAAGAAGAAAGGACGAGGAGAGGGAGATGGATGAGGAGGAGGAGAGAGGAGAAGGCTGGGATGGAGTGGGAGAGAAATATAACCAGTCGAGTCAAATGCAACTGCTTTGACGTTGTATTGTATGTTAGCTTGGGTGTGGACATATCAATGGGAGTATATGAGGAAAGGGTGTTAGGACTTCCCTACCATCCACGCTACTCTGAGACTACTTCCACACGCGTGCACACAAGTGTTTTCTAGCAAAGGTGTTTGAATCTGGTTGAAATGTGCTGCAGTTGAACTGAGGGCAGTTCTCAAATTATTTTCAACCTGTTCCCAGTTGTACAGCTGTTCATCTTTTACACACAAAGCAAGGATTCTGGTTTTGTAAGACTGTGTGTGTGTGTGTACACTGCCACAACTGGTACCTCACCTCCCCTTTCTCCCTTCCTCTTGCCCTCTCCCTTTCTCTCCCCCTCCCTCCCTCCTACAGGAGAGCTCATCTTTCCCTGGTCTGTCCCCACTACCCATTGCCCTCCAAATCACCTGCCCACAGCATATTAGATGAGGAGGAGTCTCCCTTGTCTCCTTCAGCCTGCCAACTGCCTGACTGGACAGTGTTAGAGACTGTAATGGCTGCCCAGAGAGACTCCCTGTACTGGGCCAAAATGGTTCCTGAGTTGACCATGAGAGGGCACTTCTCCTAGTGTAGATGGAAACAAAGGAGCCACATCTAAATGAAAGGAGAATCTTGACATCATTTTTGCAAGCTTTATTCTCTTTCTGGACATAGTTGGATATGACTATTCACTCTGCGTTGACAGTTTCATAGGGCTCGTTCCTGGTTCACCGGTGGACATGACATTCTCCCTTACGGATAATTCATTTTAATAAAGGCTTTTGATCTTAATGGTAAGAGTGCCTTGAATGAGCTATGTCCACGGAGGTTTAGCGTTCCGATTTTTGACGACATTAGTGTCATTTAAAATGCATTCATTAGTAAAATGCGTTCTATGTTTGGGAGGGATGCTATTTGAGAGAATCACAGTGGTTTCACATTTCTATCTGGGTCACAGGCTTCCGTTCCGACGCCCCCCCCCCCTTAAAACTCCTCTTCCTTCTTTCATTTCACGGACCCCTCGGCTCAATTAGGAAGTCCTCCTTCCTCCCCCTGCATACCTCTGTCCTATCGGAGCTTTGCTCTCCTAATGCATCTCTGAGACAGACAGGGAACCTTCGAAGTGCCACTCGGGAATAAACCGTGTGTACGTAGCTAACGCGCATAAATGAGTAACAGCAAATCCACCGGCGCCTACTCCCCACACCCCTCCTCATCTCCTCCTCCACCCAAAACACACACCGCAACACTAGCGCCAACCGCAACGACTGAACCGGCAAAAAAAAAACGCGAACAAACTCGAAAACCTCGATCAGCAGGAGAGCGGAGAAGAGCGATGCTCGACTGACAAACAACGACAACGACGGAAGAAAAGATGAAAGGGGAAAACGAGGCCTCCAAATTCAATTACAACGAAGGCTGAAAATAGAACGAACCGGGGGCACCGTTGTCAACAGGCTGCTCGGCTACTGTTGTGCGCCACCTTTAACTTTATCGCTAACCCCGTGTGGAACACATGCCACGGCGAGAAAGGACAATTTCCATCACAATGGCCATGGAGAAGAGACTGTCACGCGGTGCTCTATTCTTCCAGGCTGTGATGCATGGACTTCTGTCCCGGTGCTGACTGATGGATCTAGCTTTTCTCTGCAGGAGACAATAGAACCAAGGTGTGTGGGCTCGATCCCCACGGTGACAGGGGATGCCAGAGTATAGAGAGGGGCCGCATCACTCCTGGTTATCACTCCACAGGGGCAAGCGTTTTGGCTTTGAAACAGTGGAGTGGGTCTATTTTCTCAGAGTTTACCTTAGACAAACTCCCCCAAAATACCAGTAATTGGAGCCATAGAATGAGTCCCCTGGAACACTGTGATACAGTCATCGGTGTCTAAGAAAACAAGAATTATTACAAAGACAATTAACCCATTCCTTGCCTTCCAGGG
This sequence comes from Salvelinus namaycush, assembly GCF_016432855.1. Lineage (NCBI taxonomy): Eukaryota > Metazoa > Chordata > Actinopteri > Salmoniformes > Salmonidae > Salvelinus > Salvelinus namaycush. The sequence goes on along the minus strand of NC_052342.1, from coordinate 7,793,279 downwards.
TAGTGGTTCTACCAGCGTGAACAGATCAAGCTCAGTATGATCAGGGATCAGAAACAGAAAATGTCTTCCTTGGAATAACCATGGTGGAGGTTGAGTTGACATGAATACAGTAGAAAACAGCGGAGAGAGAAACCAAGTGAGAGTTTTTGAATTGGCAACAAATACCCTCATAATATAACCAGCATATTAAAGGGATTGTTAAAAGTTTTATTGTACATAATCATGATGAGTGCTATATATTACATTGTTGGGTGGCATACTCATCTGCTGAGCCATAGGTGTGTGTGTGTGTGCGTCTTTCTGTATGTGTGTGTTCGAGAGCCAGAGGTTTCCCTCCAGCCACCTACACACAGCTCTAGCATTGAGGCTTAAAGCTCTCACTGTACTTCCATCCAACCCTGCCCCGGCAGGCCTACACGTCCAGTGGCTATATCCACATTACTATCCCCCAAATACAGCCAGCTACAGCCAGTGAGACAGCTATATTCTGGCCTGCTGGTGGGATTTCAGCCCACGTAGACGTGAGGTTGTTTGCCTAAGGACAATCACTGCTCTCTCTGCCTTAATTGCCTGGAAAGTATGCAAGTGTACACTAAATATGTATGAAGCGTTTACACAGAGGTACATAGATATTGCATATTTCCTCTGCAGGAAAAGGCTTACATTTGACAGATAATAACTCTTGGGTTGTGGGTTCGAATCCCGTACGGGTTGAATGTATGTCACTTAATTAACATGATATAAAAACAACCATATTATTTGAGTCTCTCACTTTCTCTCTCTTTCCACTGTATTCATTTAGATCGACTTATACTTTAGCCCTGTTATCCCTCCACTGTCCCTCCCTCCATCCCGGTGGTCCTACCTGTGGGGAAGCGTTCGATAACGGGCTGGCTGTCCACCTGCAGGGTAGCGTTGCCGCCGCTGCGCGTGAAGCGCACCACGTGGTATTTACCGTCGCTCACCATCACCGCGCTCTCCTCGATGACGATGTCGTCCGTTCCCACGTTGAAGATGACGCCGATCCTTCCTCGTTCCTAGAAGGGAAGAGAGAGAAAAGGGAGCTTAGCGGGAGACAACGTCTTTCATCTCTGCTCAACTGTGGATCGGTGAAAGGTGTGTCCGGGTTCTGGATAGGACCAAGCAGACTTCGAACCCAGGTCGAAGGTCATCGGATGCAACTTTAAACCATGTTAGCCCGCTAAGCTAAAGCCTACAGTTGGCATTAGCTCTGGGTGCTATCAACCACATCACCTTTAGATCTAGGATGGATTACTCATCACTTTAGTGTAGGTAACCTAACCACGTCCACTAAACATAAATGAAAAGGCTATTCAAATATGCCATTATATTTCCATCAAGTTTAAAACAGTGTTCAACATACACACTCTACAGTATGACAAGTACAGTGCAGTGGCCAATGTTCCAGTGTGTGTTCTGATCACTGTTGGGGCGTAACGGCGTTCAGTCATGCGTGAAGAATGAATGAAGAATGGACTACTTGTTGAGGACTCCGCCACCTTTAGCATTCATCACCCTCTTAACCCCCTCCCCTCTCGCATCTATTAGTGTTGACAGCCTCCTACTGCTTTGAGTTTATTACATTCTACCCCCCCCCCCCCCCTCTCTCTCCACTCCTCCCATCCCTCGCTCCCTCTTTTACCCTCCTCCTGCGCCTCTCGTCCTCTCCTGTCCTCGGTCCCCAGGAAAGGTCAAAGTCATTTACAGAGTTACTCTGGCTGCCATGAGGGGATGGAGGGAGGGAGAGAGAGGGAGGGAAAGGTAGAAACTACACTACAGACAAGGACTCCTCCACTCTTCACTCAAAAAAGTTGCTATCTAGAACCCAAAAGGAGAACCATTTTGGGTTCGATGTAGATGGGTTCTACATGGAACTCAAAAGACTTCTACCTGGAACCAAAAAGGGTTCTACCAAGAACCAAAAAGGGTTCTACCTGAAATCAAAAAGGGTTATTCTATGGGGACAGCCAAAGAACCCCTTTGGAACACTTGTTTTCTTAGAGTGTAGCTTCTGTCGTGCGTGTTCACTGCTGTGACTATCTAATGCCAGCCGGTGCCCTTCCCATTGGCCGCTTGTCCGTGCCTTTTCCAACAACACTTCCTGGTTTGACACGAGAGGTCAAGCTCGTTTGCTGCGGGGATCGCAGTGCACGCCGCTATTGCTCTGCTCTAGACCCCCTCTTCGCCGTCATCTCCATTGATTGCTTCAATCTAATTAGCTATGTGCATTTATTTAGTTGAAAAAACCTTCTCCGCATGCCACAATATTGTGAGGTTCAGCTATGGCTTTAGCTTACAGCACTGTTTTAATAATTCATGCTCCATTAAATGTTTTAGGAATATGTTAAAAAAAGCTGCTAAAATGTTATAGGGACTAAAGTATCAAGTTAATTGAGTAAATAGGAGCGAGAGGTTGGGATGTAAATTGATGAGTGGTGTAATCACGGTCACATTTATCGAACACGCACCTCGCCGGGATAAAAAAGCCATGCTATTTAACGAGGCGCGAGCTCGGGTGACAGGGACGATTAAGTGTGCTCAAATGGTGGTGTCACTGGATGTGTTCAGAGCGTGATTAATACCTTTAAAGGATCAACGGGGGCTTAGCCAAATGTATCAGTCAAACTGTCTGTCAGAATAATAAAGCTGGTTCATTTTGAATAGGCATCTGTGTTTGACGGTGCTAGCTACCGCACCTACGATCACCGAGGCTTAAATACGGTGGAATTAAAATATCCATTGAGTTTGTAAACATTACAAAGGAACTTTGGAGTGATGACCTAAGCCTCTTAGGGATGTCAAGCATAAGTCCTCAGGGGACACACGGCTCCTTGGCACTTTATCAATCAATGACCGTTATTGAATGACCAGAGACTCCGTATAGGACTGCCTGGCTTCTCGTATCTAAACCCACTATTGATTAATAAGAACAAACAGAAATGATGGCAATTGAAGATTGGAGTTTGACGTCCCTTTAATGATCACACCACCTTTTTTACTCCCAGAGGAAAAAAATCTAACTTGCGGAGGTTAGCCAAATGCTAACACAGTGCAGTAAACAGTAGGTAAGGACTTCTCCTGCCTCACCACTGCCCACCCACAATAAAGTGCTAACACTAATTGCGTTACCTTTTTCCTCGAGAATTAATTAAATTTTCCACTAGACAATCATTTTCTTTGGGAAATGAATCCCTAGTATTAGGGTATTAGCGGAGGGGGAAGCGCACGGGGAAAGAGATATTTACAGAGAGATTAGCATTTATGTTCCGCAACATTAGGGCTTCTTCTCTCTCGCCTGCACTGGGGAATGTATCGACCCCATTACACAAAGCAGCCGACGGGAATCGCTGTTTTTTTAAAGATGATTTCTGTGTTGCCGTAATATCATTTTAATGGCCGTTCCCTTAAGCGAAATATCTCAGGAAGAAAAAAAGGCCCATAATCCCCCATACAGTAACCGTGAAATGAAGGGAGAGGGGAAAGGGAGGATGGCTTAGGTACAGCACTGTAGTAACCAACAATACAAATCGAATGTCTTTTAAACATGAAAAGCTTAAAAAACAGTTAAGACAGCGAAGACGCCTCCTAATTTGTTTTAACTGGGAGTTTAATGGGCACTATTGTTTGGTTTTTATCGTGCTAGTCCCAGTTGTTAGTTAGCTGGGTCAATCATGTGGATCGGTAGGGGGGCCGTTGTGGTCTTGGAGGGACCGGAGTCCTGTTGGGTTTATGGATGCTTTTCAATTAACCACTGATTTAAACCTAGAGGGGATGTACCATCACATCCTGCTAATGACTTCAATTAAACAATCAAAGCCCTGGGATGGTATAGAGAAGGCCTAAGGAGCCCCCCCCCCCCGTGGTCACACAGCCAGGGTGGAGTTACTACACAGCTCTCTGGGGTGGGCTACAAATTAGAGTTAAAAGCTTCCGGCAGATTCCGGAGGATCCACAAGTCTCTTATTCCAAGTGTGGTTGCGTAACCCCTAACTTTTTGCTTTTATGCTTTTACTTTGTGTCCAGTAGGGTTTTAGATGAAGGTGTTACCGTTATAAGAAGGGCCAAGTGTTATTCCTGACCACCTCATCTGACTAGTAAAAACTTTTCAAGCAATAGTACATTGGTGTCAGAAATGGGAAGAGTAGAAGTAAAAACCTAGGCTATGGAGAGTATTTCAGAGGGGATATTTGGACATGACCTTGCAGTGTGTGAGTGTGGTTGAGGTAAGCTGGGCATACGGACGGGAATGTGAATGAGGAGTACCAGACCGAGGGCCCTGTGTGTGTGTGTGTGTGTGTGTGTGTGTGTGTGTGTGTGTGTGTGTGTGTGTGTGTGTGTTAGCGCGTGCTAGGGTTATCAGTCAGCCTCCAAGAAGGCTTACCGTCGATCAGACTAAAAAGAAAGGGTGAGAGAAAGACAAGAAGAGAGAGAAAGTGCGCAAGGTAGAGAGAGGACGTGAAGGATATGGAGCGAGGAGCACGGAGAGAGGGAAATAGCAACACTGCTTGATAAAAAAAGAAAAGGGAACCTTGACGATCTTCAAGGGCCTTGAGGTGCACTGTGATCAAAGAGTCTTTTGAAGATGTCAAGATGGCTTTTCTCCCCCCACTAAACATATCGGTAAAGTCAATTAAGAAGGAGAGATGGGGGTGCAAAAACTGACAAAGAGAGAAAGGATTGCTGCATTTCAGGGATTTGTTTCCTGCGTTATTTTCTAAGTGGCTCATGGATAGAACAACAGTCTCCTCTCTCATCCCCCTATCTTTATCTACCCCCTCCACTACTCCATCTCTTTATTCTCCCCAGTCTAAGTGTGATGCCAGAAGAGACGTGGAAGACGTGTAAGGATGAATGAAGGAGCCAATCACGACTGCCAGAAAACTGCCAGGGAGGTTAATGGCGGATTGGTAGAGAATGCCAATAATTTTGTTTATTCATTATTAAGGAATAACTCAGCAGAATTGATGTTTTTCAGTAGAATCACTGGAAAACCAAGAGATACAGACTGGAATTAGGTATGTGGATATATTGGCATGTAAATATGAATGAAGGGGTTTCATTGATCAGAACCTTCCATTCTTAAAATGTTACATTCACATAAGATAGGAGTCATGTCGTTTCACCCCAGGGCTGGATTGATATAGTATACAGTGCCATATTTACATGGCATTGTATACTGTGGCAGAATAATAATGATAATGAATGCATGAGGCTAATCCGAACATATGAGGGATTGACTTAGTCAGGGGCTGCTGTTTTAGGATGGTACAGTACACATAGGCCTGGTTCATCTCCGTCTCTCTCTCTCAGTCAGAAACTACACAGCAGTGTTACGTAACCACAAGGAATAGGTTGTTATGTAAGATGAGGCCGTATACCAGCAGCTAAACCCTTTTTACATTCACAGCCCGGCTAAAACACATCAAGGACTGACTCCGATGTTTTCCACCCGGTAGACCACAGGGTGTGTGGTACAGGTCCTCCAGATAAGGTGTGTGTGTGTGTGTGTGTGGGGGGGTGTGGGGGGGGGGGCTGACAGCGCGGCGGCGGTTGGGGAAACGAGGGGGGTGTGACAAAAGGGGTTCCTGTCTGGAATGTGAGTGTGCCTATCCTTCCCCCCTCTCCCCCTATCCAACTCTCTCTCCCTCCCCCCTCTCCCCCCATCCAATTCTCTCTCCCTCCCCTCTATCCAACTCTCTCTCTCCCCCTCCCCCTTATCCCCCCCATCCAACTCTCTCTCCCTCCCCCCTCTCCCTCTATCCAACTCTCTCTCTCCCCCTCCCCCTTATCCCCCCATCCAACTCTCTCTCTCCCCCTCCCCCTTATCCCCCCATCCAACTCTCTCTCCCCCTCCCCATCCAACTCTCTCTCCCCATCCAACTCTCTCTCCCCATCCAACTCTCTCTCCCCCCTCCCACCCCACCTCTCTCTCTTCTTCACTCTCTCTGCTCGGCACAGTCCGCCTCATTTGTATGTGTTTGCAGTAATCTGTGGCAGTCACCTTGAGAAAGTTGCCCCCATCTCCTCATCTTAATAGCGCTTTATCTCTCTCTCATTCTCTCCCTTCCCCATATCTCTTACAGTCAGTGCTTCAGCGTCTAACCAGCCCCTGGTCTGTGAGACAACGACATGAAACTCAGGCTATGATAAAGGATCCCATTTCGTTACAAATCAATCTGTCAGAGAGGCTGGGAGGGAGAAAAATGATACTAGTGTGTGTGTGTGTGTGTGTGGGGGGTTGAAAGATAGAGAGAAAGTGAGAGTGTGTATGTGGGACAACCTGACTTCCATGAGTCACACTAGGCATGCCCAGATGTGCTATACTTCCCCTGGCACTGATCTGAGATGGTACAGCAACATTTATGCTAATCATTCCAATACAACATTTATGCTAATCATTCCAATACAACATTTATGCTAATTGCTCTAACCGAAACGCATCTCTGTACGGTCATAATAAACAGGAACTCAATCGCGACAGTCTTGCCGACCCTCAGCCTTCCACCATTCATTCCCTCCAGTGTCAGTCCTTGACCCCCGGCACAGAGCACACATGCATACACACAGTTGGATCATTACTGCTGGGTACTGGTGATCTGAGCCAGTGAGACTGGTGATTGATGATGTCCTTCAGCTCACGACCCACTGGCCCTGTAGGTCAGAACCCTCTCAGACACACCTAATACGAAAGCATGTACTATACACATACTGTGAACGCACGAACGCACACACACACACACACACACACACACACACACACACACACACACACACACACACACACACACACACACACACACACACACACACACACACACACACACACACACACACACGGTCATATCATGAACACACACAGAAATACTGAAGCCAATAAACAAACATGAAAGCACCCCCACGTCATTGAGTGGAGGTTGCTGATGCAGTGAGGACCACCATGGGGCAGAGTGTGGTTGTGTTTATAAAGATATGGGGCAGAGGGCTGATGGACACACACAGAGGGTGTGTCGATGTATGTGTTTGTCGTGGCTGAGTGTGCATACATGCTTGTGGGTGATTGTGTGTGTGTGTGCATGGCGCTCAGGGTTTGTTGACTATTTAGAGTTTGCCCTGCGGCTTGGCTCCACCTGAACACACACAGCAGAAGTGGGATGTGTCGACTGGCTGACATGCTGGTTGTGTTTTGTCTCAGAGCGTGTGTGTGATCATGTGAGACAGGCTTGGAGCTCCCGACACGGATCAAAATGTCAGGGTTTGCGTATGTTCATTTCTCTGAGTGTGTGTCTGAGTATTTGGGTACGTGTGTGTGTGTGTTTAGTGTGTGTGTGTGGACGTGCACGTGTATGGCATGTGTGTGGCTACGTGTGTATGTAAAGTTAGTATGTGCGTGTACAGTCGGTGTGTGTCTGCGTTCGATGTGTGTGTGTGTGTACTGTATTAACCACAACCAGAACTAAAATCCTGCGTCATTTGGTCAGCTGCGTGATTAAGTTCTGGGTGCACACGTGTGAAGCAGACGTAGTTTAAGCACCGCCTTCGCCCACGCTTGGTAGGTCCACGTAATCGGTGACGAAAGCCCAAACACCGGAACTACTGCTGCTCGTTATCCTACACATTCCGTCCTGTTACGACAGATTATATCCACTCGAGATTAGTACTTTATATGTGTACGAGTGTGTGTGTGTGTGTGTGACAACTTAGAATCCTTACAACACATAGAATGACAGATCGCCACTTGACGCCCGCAATCCTCTCCCACTCACTCAGCCATGTCAAATCAAATCAAATTGTATTAGTCACATGTGCCGAATACAACAGGTGTAAACCTTAGTGAAATGCTTACTTACCAGCCCCTAACCAACAGTGCAGTTAAAAAAAATACAAATAAGAATATGAGATAAAAGTAACAAGTAATTAAAGAGCAGCAGTATGTACATGTAGGTAGAGTTAATTAAAGTGACTATGCATAGATGACAACAGAGAGTGGCAGTGGTGTGGAGAGGGGGGTTCAGGAGTCTTATGGCTAGAGTCTTGACTAGATGTTCAAGAGTCTTATGGCTTGGGGGTAGAATCTATTTAGAAGCCTCTTGGACCTAGACTCGGCGTTCCGGTAGCGCTTGTCGTGTGGCAGCAGAGAGAACAGTCTATGACTAGGGTGGCTGGAGTCTTTGACAATTGTTAGGGCCTTCCTCTGATACCGCCTGGTATAGAGGTCCTGGATGGCAGGAAGCTTGGCTCCGGTGATGTACTGGGCCGTTCGCACTACTGTCTGTAGTGCCTTACGGTCAGAGGCCGAGCAGTTGCCATACCAGGCAGTTATGCAACCAGTCAGGATGCTCTCGATGGTGCAGCTGTAGAACCTTTTGAGGATCTGAGGACCCATGCCAAAGCTTATCAGTCTCCTGAGGGGGAATAGCTTTTGCCGTGCCCGCTTCACGACTGTCTTGGTGTGCTTGGACCATGTTAGTTTGTTGGTGATGTGGACACCAAGGTACTTGAAGCTCTCAACCTGCTCCACTGCAGTCCGGTCGATGAGAATGGGGGCGTGCTCGTCCTCTTTTTCCTGTAGTCCACAATCATCTCCTTTGTCTTGATCACGTTGAGGGAGACGTTGTTGTCCTTGCTCCACACTGCCAGGTCTCTGACCTCCTCCCTATAGGCTGTCTCGTTGTTGTCGGTGTTGTGTCATCGGCAAATTTAATGATGGTGTCGGAGTCGTGCCTGGCCATGCAGTCATGAGTGAACAGGGAGTACAGGAGGGGGCTGAGCACGCACCCCTGAGGGGGATCAGCGTGGCGGATGTCGAGGGGACTTTTGACGTTGTGACAGTGTAAATGATAAACTCAGCTATCAGTCTACATGGCCCTCAGTCTCCCCTTTCAACTCCTTAGCCTGGAGAACATGTTGAAATCTCAAGTTATGACAGCTTGGCGTACGTCGGCCATGACTCAAAATCAAGAGGCACCACATCTCCAACCCAATCAAAGAGCAGAGACGGAGAGAGATTAAGAACCCTCAACGGACTCTATTAGCATCTCACAGAGTACCCCGTGTCTTTTTTTAAGTGCCTAACTTTCTCTAACGATTCTAACGGAGTGTTTCTAGTCCGTCCACTGTGTGACTGAGTCAGTGGAGGCTGGTGGGAGGAGCTATAGGAGGACGGGCTCATTGTGATGGCTGGAATGGAATGAGTGGAACGGTATCAAGCATATGGAAACCACAGGTTTGACTCCTTTCCTTTCATTCCATTCCAGCCATTCCGATGTGCCTGTCCTATAGCTCCTCCCACCAGCTTCCACTGGACTGAGTGGCTCCTGGAGACGAAGAAGAAATCGAGAAAAGGGAAAGAAAAGAAGAAAGAAGGGGAGGAGGAGAAGCCGAATAGACAGAGGGAAAGGTAAAAGGAGAGGTCAAGAGATACAGGGAAGAGAGAGAGCACTGTGGAAGTGTATTCCCTGGGCCGTAGCCAGAAAAGGCAAAGGAATCGATGTCCCGCCCACCCTACTGTTTCTCTCCCGCTTCACTAGCCTAGCGGTTTAGCGTGTTGGGCCAGTAACCGAAAGGTTGCTGGTTCAAATCCCCAAGCTAACTAGGGTAAGAATATGTTGATGTGCTCTTGAGCAAGGCTCGTCACCATAATTGATCCTGTAAGTCACTCTGGATAAGACCGTCTGCTAAATGACACATAATCAATTATGTGGTGTAGCTAGTGGCCATTTGGTAAGCTATGGGCCTTTTCTTTCTCTCTATTCCATGTCTTTTTCACTGCCGCCATCTTTGTTTCTCTCTAGTCCCTCTCTCCCTCGTTCTCTATGGACTTATTACAGGATTGAGTGGTGGTGTTGCATGGGACTTGGCAGGATCCCACTCGTCTTCACCTCATGTGTTGGAGTGATATGCTGCGAACAGAGAAAGAGACCGCTAACGATTTCTCTGTGCGGTGTGCTCTCTGTGTGCCATGTGTGAGTCTCCAGGGTGGGAGACACTCGATTTTCAGATTTTCTGTCGCGAGCAAATAGTGGGAATTGAACAAAATACATCTGGGGAATAATTAACAAAAGGTTTAATGGGTGCAATTTGAGATGAGAGCGAGAGGAAGACAAAGAAGACTGAGAGAAGGAGGAGTGCCAAATTGATCAACTCTTCTTTACACAAAGAAATGAATTTTCCATGTGTTTTCAACCGTTTCTACTGTGTGTGTGTGTGTGTGTGTGTGTGTGTGTGTGTGTGTGTGTGTGTGTGTGTGTGTGTGTGTGTGTGTGTGTGTGTGTGTGTGTGTGTGTGTGTGTGTGTGTGTGTGGGTTTGAGCAACAGAGAGGATGTGAGGGAAAGACAATCTTGTTGTGTGTGTGCGCACGTGCGTGCGTAATTGCAGCCGATTCCCCCTCCAAAAAAAAAAAAAACGCTTGAGGAAGAGAAGCACGCAGACGGGCAAAATTGAAGCAAATGAGACAAAATCAAGAACAAAGTGTTTTCTGTCTGGCAATCCCTCCTCTACTCTTTCCCTGTCCACTCTCTGTTCCCCGCACCACTGCAGAACAACTGCAATGGATCACAAGAGTACTTTGTCCCTTCCATCTTATCCCCATGCATGTCTTCATCGTACAAATACATCATGTACACGCTGTGCATTCCAATAAACGTTTGGAATACAGAAGTAGAATATGTAGCAAACAACTATCAATGAACAGCGATTATGTAACTATTATGCTGTTGCGATCGCTAGCTCCTTTCAAAATAGACACCAGGGAATAGTGGAACGCCTAATGAAGTGTAACCAAGACTACTGTCTAAGCAGAGAAATATTACACAGTAACCGTCCTCGCCTTACTGAAAGCAGTAAACCTCAAGTACCAAAAAGTAGACTAGTGAATTTCACGCATAACCCCCACTGAACTGTATACCCTCTGTCCAGCCAAGAGAGAAACACTTTTAACAACTTCTGTTTGTGATCACAATCAGCTAATATGGAGTGCATTTTCTCTCTCAGCTTCTGCTAATCTAAGAACCGTGCAAAAGCCTTAAGATCTTACCATCTCACTCCCTTTTCTTTCTTCATCTGCACCTCTTGTTTATCCCCCTTTCCCTGTCTCCATCCCCCCTCTCTCTCGCTCTTCTCTCGGGCGGCCTAGCGATTAGAGCTTCTGGCTACTAATCGAACGGTTCGTAGTTTGAATCCCGAAACTGACAAGGTGAAAAGTGGGTCGATGTGCCTTGGGTAAGACACGTTACCCTAATTGCTCGACCCTGGCCGTGACCCCACTCTCCAAGGGTGTCTCAGGGGGAGTTGGGTTATGCAAAAAACACATTTCCAATTCACACCTGCATTTTAATACACCCTTGTGAAATAGGACAAATAAGCACCCACCTACTTATTATTATTATTCTCCATTTGCCACCTGTCCTCCATCGCGCTCTTCCTATCTCCATCCATTAATCTGTTGCCCTATCTATCGTTCCGTCAGAGAGTTGGCTCTTTCTCTCTCAACTTTGTTGGGCTTGGCACAAGGTTGAAGCTTAGCAGAGGGGAACGGCTGCCCAGCACACAGGCTAATATTTGCTCACCGCTAAACTGAGCAAACACGGATAAACCGCCCACAATCCCCCCCCCCCCCCCGCTCTCTCTCTCGCTCTCTTTCGCATTTCCGCCTATCTACCTTTCTGTCCCCTCTAACTCGCACTTTCTTCTCTGGTTCAAGGTTGTTCACGGTGATTGGTGGTTTAAGGGATGTGTGTTTGTGCGTGCGGGTGTGTGTGTGTGTGCGGGTGAGTGTCGGGGGACCTTCACCTCAGAGGCCCTCTATTTTAGACAGAATCATTCCCTGTGGGCCAGTGGAAACGAACCTGTCCACTCCTCTAACTGGGATTTCCTTTTAAGGCACAAAGTGATTGAAACAGTCAGCTCAAAACATCCCTAGGTGTCTAACCAAATCTCCTTGGTTTTTCTCCTCGAAACGATTCACTAACTTTATACCCCTCTGCTAGGTCATCTGAGTACACTTTTTGAAGGACCCCCATAAGTGCTGCCTGCTGGTATGCCTGTGTGAAATCATGAGTATGTGTTGTAACATCATTTCACTCTCCCTTTTTCCAGTCACAGTTATGTGGGGTTAAGTGCGGTGGAGACCCTAGTGCTAAGTGCTGAGGCTGACATAGTGTTCAGAATGAATGCTCAGCTCAACTGCACTCTGCCTTGACACAAACATCTACATAGAGACACCTGCTGCAGAGGAACAAACTCGTGAGACAGAATTGATTTAGCAAAAACACCCAGCGCCCTTAGGGGTGGTTGCTGGGAGCTGAAAGCGACACTGAGTGAGGTAGTGAACAATGAACACACCACTGTTTTCTGTCAAATCATCTCAAATAGGTTTGGCGGTGATTCAGTTAAGGGTCTTCTCTAGATAACACCAACCACAGCAATTCACCTTGATATTTTGTGTCCACTCACAGCGATGACATTGATTTAACTTCTTAATATTAAAATTCATCAAATAACTAAAAGGGTCCATAAGTGCCCAATTACACTATTATAAAACCAGATTCTAGCCTACAGGCCTATAGGCTGCCCTGTTGCTGCCCGAGTAAAAATAAACCAGACCACTCTCTCTTATCCTGTTTGTTTCCCCCTCCACTACAGGCCACCAGTGGGACATGTCAGGGGGGATAATTGGTGGCCAGTGTGGCATCGGGGATGTGTTGTGACAGGGTGACACAACACGACTGGACATGCCACACAGGCCACCATACTGTGCCAACAACGCCCCTGGGTATATCACCAGCACTAACATCAGCCTTATGGGGGAGGAGGAGAAACAGAACATACTAGACGCCAGATCCAATGTCATCATAGTGTAGAAAGCCATTAGGAGTTGAGGACTCACGTTACTGGACAATCCCTTTTATTTTTATTTTTTAAATGTTTTTGGTCTGCTCTATCTGTTTTACTCCTCTCCCCTCCCTCCTTTGCTGGAAAGTCAATCTCTTTTTCCCTGCCTTTGTACTGTGTGTGTCTGTGCTCCACGGTCGGGGGCCAGGTGTTACCAAACACTCCCAGCAGGTGATAAACACACAGTCTCCTCGCTGCCCGCAGGTACTTCCTGGTAGAGTCCTGCACGGCTGTTATTTTTTTTTTAAGCCAGCCACATCAATTCCTAGCCCCACACGATAGCAGACATCAGGACAGATTTTTTTCCCCGCAACCCGATCCACCCACATAGAATTGTTCCGAGAGCCAATACGTGACACTCCAAATAACAGCAATTTATTTAATTGTTTTTATGACTCCAGAGTAATAGGCTATTAGGCTATTCCCTTTCCCTGCATGAATTAATTTGTCTGCATGTCTACTCAACATTTGGATAAAAGGAAACCATGCCATGAATTAAGAACGATATCTTATTTTCACAATGCGATGCGGCATCGCTTTGGAAAAAAAAGAGCCTTCAAATTAGCCTTCTTACCGAATGAAAGCTTATAGCCGATGTAACAAAACAAGACCTTTACATTCAACAAATAGTTTGTGTTTCAGCCCCACACAAAAAAAATGGACAGTTCCCTGCTCCACTCTCTCACTGCGCGTGTAGCTGGTAGCCTAGGCCTAACTTAAAACATTTCCAAACTTCGTCACCAAGCCTCAACGGGAGTCTCGCATTAGAGGGTGACGCCACTCTCTCAGATGCCACTTCTTTTCTCGCTCTAGTGTGTCCCTCAAATGGCACTACAGTGTGACTATATGGTGCATCGCTTTCACCCTGAAAGTAGTGCACTGTACAGGGAAGAGGGTGCCATTTGGGACGCGGCTCTTCTCTTCCCGTCTCCTCCTCCTCTGCGTAAGCTCACCTGAACACTCTCATACAACCACAGTCCTCTAGCTGTGTCTCTAGATACTGTGCCTTTAAGTAGCTGAATTGCATACTCCATATACAACCAGCAATAACTTCAGGGCAAATCCCAGCCTTTATTCAGGAGCATACTGTGTCTTTACCTAAGGGCGGGCACAACACGAAAACCTCAGGTGATGTAAAACAGGATCTAGGCTACGACATGTGCGATTGCGAATATGAGTTTATGAGAATGTGAGTGTAGGCATTTTTAGAATACATAAAACTACAAAAATACATAAAACAGTTTGACAACCCTGTTCGTAAGCTTTTAAATGAGAGCGATCTCAACTGTTTATATTTTCCAGTGATGAAGACATGGATGTCTCATGATAAGGTGGGGTATGCAAAATAGGTCAACTTTGATCACCTTTATCTCTTGAATGTTTTGGCATTCTGGTCCAAAAAGCCATTTTCTGAGCATTTCTACAATGGGCAAATATGTATGGAAGGTTGCTGTCAACAAAGTGATTGAATTCAAATGGATTTGCCCTCAACACAATGACCTCTCTCTCAATATGGCTGGTACTGTATGTTCACTCACTAAATCCCATTTGGAAAAAGATGAACCCGCACAGCCAGTCAGATTGCCTTGTATGTGCATTGGAAGACGAAACATGATTCCAAAAGTCTAAAATCAAACCAAATGCAATTCGTCACCGACACAGTTTACAGCAGGTATAAAATGTGCGGCGAAATGCTTGTGTGTGCTAGTTCCCTCAACATTGCAGTACAATAATACAAAATCACAAGTAATAGAAGAGGTAGCATGCATAGTAATATCCTGATATGTACACAATACATACAGTACGTATACTGAATGTTCTATGTCAAGTATAACTGTATTTACAAATATAAAGTGGGTAGTGTTTTGGGAGTGCAGTTAAATCAACCGTATATAGATTAGCGGCGTTGACTGTCGTGTGTGTGTGTGTGTGTGTGTGCGCGTCCGTGTATGTTTATGGCTGGTTATGGGGGTGTGTGCTTGCGTGTAAGGGTTGGACGTGTCAGTGCGAATAGTCTAAGGTGCTGACAGTCTCTACCCCTGACTGCCATGTTATCTCTATTAATCTACATTTTAACTAGATCTTTGGCTCCTAGTCCTGAGGGCCACTCATCTTCTTGCCTCGCTGAGATAGTGACGCCACGCTGACACCCAGTGTGTCCCCGAAGCCAGTGCCAGGTGGCACATCCACTGTGGTTGAGTCATTGGAAGGGTGCCAGCATGACTGGGCACACGTATGGAATTGCTGACCTGTGTGTGAGAACAGAGAGTTTGGGACGGAGGGATGGAAGTAGAGGTGGGGTGAGAGGGAGGTCATGTCCCACTAGCCCCCATGGCGTCTCCTTTGCTGCCTTGTACCCCACAGTGGCCTAGAATAGCATCACGCCCCCAGGCTGCCTGGGTAGCCTTCACACAAGGTACACACGCCAGCATGCGAAACACACAAACACACACACAGGCACATATACGCAAGCAGGGCCCGCATACACAAACACGCATGCAGCACAGTGGATGCAGGGAATGACGCGGGTGGTTGCGCGATTGTGCATGGGGCGTGAAACCTGAAACTCCCAAAATACCTTTCAGTTGGCGCAATTCCTTCGAGTTGAATCCAGAGCTGACTCGTATCATTGTTCAGTGTTCATATCCAGATCCTAACCTTGCTGACAACCTCTCTCCATTATGGAGATTCCTGTTCATTGTTATTCACAGCGCTGGAGTTCTCCTCTGCTAACAAAGTCAGAATGCCTCTCTTCCTCATCCCCGACAAAACTATACTGATCCTTGAGGAGTGGAGGCGTTGCGAGAGGAGCACACACACCTTTGAGATCCACAAGCACGCTATTGAGAGACACATTGTGTGAAGCACGCACGCTTAAGGAGCGAGAGGCGTACTCTTTTGAGCACGTGCACGCTGGTGAGAGGCACACGCGCTATTGCGAGACCCACTGTAGACTAGAACACTAGGAAGTGCCTGTCATGTCACTGCAGAACAGTGGAGGACCTAATTCCTGTGTTTTTTGGTGGGGGATTGCATTGTAGTTTACACACACACTGTAGTGGTGTAGTGTATAACAAGGGCAAATACAACTCGTTACAACAGCGCAAATGGAGCATAACAGCACCTGTAAATAACCAACAGCACTGGCTCATAAATATGCCAGTACAAACCACACTGTGTGTGTGTGTGTGTGTGTGTGTGTGGTGGCACCTGTACTCTTTAACATCTTCCTCCTAGGTGTCACCCAGAGGACAGCAGCAGGGTTGCCGTGGACTTCAGGCTAGATGGAAACCTAGTCAACATCAGGAGGATTCAAGCAACCACCAAGGTTTCAACAGAGCGGGTTCTTGAGCTGCAGTATGCTGATGACTGTGCTCTGGTGGCCCACACTCTGGAAGACCTTCAGTCCATCCTAGTAACAGCAGGTTTTTATTTTTTTATTTTTTATTTAACCATTATTTAACTAGGCAAGTCAGTTAAGAACAAATTATTATTTACAATGACGACCTACCCCGGCCAAACCCAGACGACGCTGAGCCAATTGTGCACCGCCCTATGGGACTCCCAATCACGGCCGGATGTGATGCAGCCTGGATTCAAACCAGGGGCTGCGGTGACGCCTCTTGCACTGAGATGCAGTGTCTTAGACCGCTGCACCACACAAAGCCAAGTGAGGGTCTATAGCAGGATGGGACTGTCTATCAACACCACCAAGACAGAGGTGGTCTGCCAATGGAGATCCAGCCCTTCACCCACCATGCCTGTCGTCACCATTGAACACAAACCACTGGCAACAGTCCTATTATTCAAATACCTGGACCATACAGTCCTGACCCTACAGTCCTGACCCTAGAGTCCTGACCCTACAGTCCTGACCCTACAGACTTTATAATCCTGACCCTACAGACCTGACCCTACAGACCCTACAGTCCTGACCCTACAGACCCTACAGTCCTGACCCTACAGTCCTTATCCTACATTCCTGACACTACAGTCCTGACCCTACAGTCCTGACCCTACAGTCCTGACCCTACAGTCCTGACCCTACAGTCCTGACCCTACAGTCCTGATCCTACAGTCCTGACCCTACAGGCCTGACCCTACAGGCCTGACCCTACAGTCCTGATCCTACAGTCCTGACCTTACAGGTCTGACCCTACAGGTCTGACCCTTCAGGCCTGAAATTACAGTCCTGACCCTACAGACCTGACCCTACAGACCCTACAGTCCTGACCCTACAGTCCTGACCCTACAGACCTGACCCTACAGACCTGACAGTCCTGACCCTACAGTCCTGACCCTACAGTCCTGACCATACAGTCCTAACTCAACTGCACTAGCTCGGGCATGTCATTTGAATGTCTCAGGAGCGCTTGCCGCGGAAGGTCCTGTATGGCCAGCTACACCTGGGCCGGCCATCTGCAGGCGGGGCAGACGAAGCGCTATAAGGACCAGCCGAAAACGTGGCTGAAGAAGTGCAACATCAAACCCACAGACCTAGAGGACGCTGCTGCCGACCGTTCCACCTGGTGGCAGCTCTGCCAGAGCGGTCTACAGAGGTGGGAGGAGGAGAGGAGCACAAAGAGACAGCAAAAAGAGCTCAGGAGACATACAACCATTCCTGCCCCAGCCAACACAGACTGCACATTCCCCACCTGCAGTAACGTTTGTGGATCTCTAACTGGACTCTACAGTCGCCAAAGAACCATTAACTCAGAAGTGGAAGTCATCATCGGATACGATGGACTACCACAAGCAAGTAAGTGTGTGTGGGCGCACAGTACTGTATGTGTGTGTTTGTATATGTCTCTCTCTATATATTTATGCAGGTGTGTATGAAAGCGGAATGTGATGCCTCAACAGCCCTCACTTCGAATCGACAACACCACAACAGCTCTCCAGTACATTCAGTCTGGAAAGTGGTCAACTAACCGCTATCGTCCATCATTACTCATCCCTCTATAAAAGACTGCACAATATCCACAAACATCAATCACATCAACTGTTACTCACTATTTCCCATTACTTTGTGTGGGAGTATGTTTGGAGAGACCGCCGAAAACGTGGCACGGTGTGTTTGTTTTATAGATGAGGCCTGCTCCCTTTGAAAAGCAACCAGACGTCTTATCAGGCAATCAGGTAGACAGACCTGCCGCTTCCACAGACTCACAACTCATCCAAATTATAGTCTTCAACAGGAGGGATGGAGGGAGGGAAGGAGTGTGGATGGAGGGAGAGGGGCATGAAAGAGAGGAAATAGGTAGATAACAGGGAGAGAGCGGATGATGAGGGAGATGCAGAGAAGAAGGAATTAGAAGTGAGGGTAAATGGAGGATGAAGTAGCGAGAGGAACAGTGAAAATGTGTCTTGGTTGTTGCCGAATCCAGACCCTGTTACTTGTCTGCAAATAACACAAACACCTATGATTCAACTCTTTCTATTAATGACACAAAGACGTTAACATTGTTCTCTAATAATGATGGTTGTATTACAGCTAATTCAGGCTTCTGTAGCAGTGCGCAGATGACGGTCATGTTTCCTGCTCTCCGTGCCCCTCCCACATCTTAATGTTCTCTTCTACTTCCATACTGTCAATTCCTCTCTCCTTACACTTCATCTTTCAGCATCTCCTTCTCGCTCTGAACTACACTTCCTGAAACCTCCCACCTTCTATATTCCTGCCCCTTCCTCTCTCCCTCTTTTTCTCTCTCTTCTGTTAACGAGGATCTAATGACTGCTTCTATATGGAACTCAGTAAGGCCGTAATTAAACTAGATGGAATCATGTAGCCGTGTATCCTCCTCTGAGTGCCTGTGGTCTAGGCTACGTGTGTGTGTGTGTGTTTGTGAAGTAAGAGGGGTCAGAAAGAGATCAAGAGAGTGTGATGATTATGTGCGTTAGATTTTCTTTGCTTTTGTTCATTTTGTGGTTTGGGGAACACACCGTAATCTTTAGCACGCACCGAATTGCTGACCCAGTTTCTGAAAGTCAATGTTCCTAACAGCCACAATAACCAATTAACTACAATACTGTGACCATGGGACACACAACAATAACCGCTTCCTCCAATGAACAGGTAGCTACGATCATCAAGCAAATGTATGTGTCATCGGTATTTTGAGAGATCACCGAAAGCGTCGGACAAGAGTCGATATTTCATTAGACGAAACCGAAAGACACACGTTCAAGGAACAAAATCCATAAAGACGCAATTACCAGTATGTATTACCTCTTCTCTCCCCCCCCATCAACAAGTGTAATGGCTCCTTGACAAAATATTTCAAGCTGGTGCAATTAATTCCGCAGTGTTGTTTCGTGTTGTACGACATCGCTATTTCCCGAGCTCTCAAAGTCAACATTTTATCTCGAGCCAAAAAACACATGTACAGCCCAGTGCTCTTATTTCACTCTCCGAAAAAACGACGGATGAATTTTAAGTTCCTTGCCACATAAAAGTAAGCACCCACAATGCAACAGAACAAGGTCAGGGGCGGATGAATGTATTATTATTCACAGTTTAGGGCAAGGGAAGAGGAGAGACAGATTATCATTATCGGAGAGCTGGGGTTTCAATCCAAGCATTATTCCTGCTCCGTAATTAGGGGAGATTAAGGAGGAGTGCCATCCCCTG
Source organism: Salvelinus namaycush (assembly GCF_016432855.1). Taxonomy (NCBI): domain Eukaryota; kingdom Metazoa; phylum Chordata; class Actinopteri; order Salmoniformes; family Salmonidae; genus Salvelinus; species Salvelinus namaycush. The sequence continues at coordinate 7,773,738 of NC_052342.1, read as the reverse complement.
TAGAGAGATGGCCGACACCGGAGCCAATGCTAGCACAATTAGCAAGCCAAAGAAAAGTTTCCCCTATATTCCCTAACTGTTACTGTTATAGGAGGGGGAGGGTATAGTGCAGTGTCTACGTTTAACATTCTTTCTCTTGTGTATTCATTTTTTCTCTTTGGCTCTCCCTCTCTTGTTCTTGCTTGCTGTCTCTGGTTTCTATCTCTCTTTCTCTCTCTCTCGCCCCCCCACCCCTTCTCTTCTCTAGACGTGCAGATGGTGTGATAGGTGTACTGTAGCATGTACATGTACACTATATATAGAAAAGTATGTGGACACCCCTTCAAATTAGTGTATTCAGCTATTTCAGCCACACCCGTTGCTGACAAGTGTATAAAATCGAGCCACAAGGGCATGCAATCTCCATAGACAAACATTGGCTGTAGAATGGCCTTACTGAAGAGCTCAGTGACTTTCAACGTGGCACCATCATAGGATGCCAACTCTCCAACAAGTCAGTTTGTCAATTTCTGCCCTGCTAGAGCTGCCCCAGTCAACTCTAAGTGCTGTTATTGTGAAGTGGAAACGTCTATGAGCAACAACGGCTCATCCGCAAAGTGGTAGGCCACACAAGCTCACAGAACATGACCGCCGAGTGCTTGAGCACGTAAAAATCGTCTGACCTCGGTTGCAACACTCACTACCGAGTTTCAAACTGCCTCTGGAAGTAACGTCAGCACAAGAACTGTTAGTCGGGAGCTTCATGAAATGGGTTTCCTGTCTAGCATCGGCTGGAGTGGTGTAAAGCAGTGGAAATGCATTCTCTGGAGTGATGAATCACGCTTCACCATCTGGCAGTTCGACAGACAAATCTGGGTTTGGCGGATGCCAGGAGAACGCTACCTGTTTGGTGGAGGAGGAATAATAGTCTTGGGTTGTTTTTCATGGTTCAGGATAGGCCCCTTAGTTCCAGTGAAGGGAAATCTTAATGCTACAGCATACATTCTACACAATTCTGAGCTTCCAACTTTGTGGCAACAGTTTGGGGATAGGCCCTATTCCGACTCACATACTCCCTTGGGTCTAACTAGCTGACTGTAGCAGTCCACGGAAAGACATAGAAAACCATTACTGCAGCAGTCGATGGGAAGACATGGAAAACAGAAGATGAGATGCAGTGTACCCCACACTAAGAAACCTTCCTGATATTGAGTTGCAACCCCCCCCCCCCTTTGCCCTCAGAACAGGTTCAAATCTTCAGGTCATGGTGTCGAAAGTGTTCCACAGGGATGCTGGTCCATGTTGACTCCAATGCTTCCCACAGTTGTGTCAAGTTGGCTGGATGTCCTTTGGGTGGTGGACCATTCTTTTTTAAATTCTTTTTAACAATCATCACAAAATATGACAATCAGAGAGTGCCCCGTTATTCCCCTCCACATACACAAAACAACAGGCCACATGGGAACACATCATGCAAAACCCTTCTTCCCTCCACAACCCATGAACACCCCCCTCCTCCTGTAATAGCTTCAATGGTTAAAAAAACTTTAAAAAACAATTACGTTATTAAAAAACAAAATGACCTTCACATCCAATGCTAGAAAAAAAACGAGTCAATGCAAAAACACATAAGAATAATAATACAATAACAAAGGAAAAAATGGTGAGCCAGCTAATGTGAGGCTGACAAATCTAGAAACTGCTGAAGGTCCCCTACAGTAAATTCAAACGGTTTCGTACATACATTGTACATTCTTTTTTCAGAAGGAATATAGGAAGTTAGTTATTGCTTGGCATTCTTCCCCTCTTCCATATAAAAGATGCGCATTTATTGGCTGCAATGACTGCCAATTTAATGAATCTTGTTTTGCTACCAATATTAACTGGTAGAACAGAGTCATCTCCAAGAAGAATAAGAGAGAGGATCTAGTGGTACCGTCATATTAGTGACCTGTGATAAGATCTGAATAATGTCTTCCCAATAATTAACTAGTTCAGGGCAGGACAAATTACATATGCAGAAGTGTGCCCACACCCGTTTTACACCTTTGGCAAAATGTTGAATATTTAGAATTGATCTTGTGTCTCTCTGGTGTAAAGTAGACCCAATGTAAAATATTGAATTGCATCAACTTGTGCATTGTGTTAAATGAAAGACTCTGATCATTTAAAAAGAGCTTTCCCCATTTCTCATCCTCAAAAATGAGACCAAGGTCATCATGCCACTTCATGTGAACCTTCAGAGCTTCATCGTTCTCCATCAAAGTTTAAAGCCCAGAGTACATGTAGGAAATGAAACCTTTTACCCCTTTTCTCTCCAGCCACAGTTGATCAGCTGTAGATTTACTCATGGGCTGAATCCTACCTCCCTGCTTGAGTGGCAATGTAATGCCTAACCTGTAGGTACTTGAAGAAAAGAGTTTGAGGTAACTGAAAGTTGGACGCCAGTTGTTGGAAGGATAATAGTTCACCTTCTCTATACGGATGACCAAAATGTTTTAATTCCTTTGTTGAACCAATAAAATGTAACACCATCTCTCAGGGCTTTGGGTAAAATGGGGTTTTTATGGAAAGGTGTCTGTTCATATATAGATCTATGCCCTTCTGCTTGTTTACAGACTTCCAGCAAATATATGTAGACTGTTTTTAATGAAAGGGTTGTTGTGAGACCCGTCAAAGCTTTAGGTGGACTAATATAAAGTATAGATGCCAATGACACAGGGGAAAGACACTCTTCCTCGATCTGTCTCCAGGGGGGTGAACTTGTTGTTGTATCTTGCCATTTAACGGCCTTTAACGGAGATGCCCAGTAATACAACTGGAAGTCAGGTAGAGTATGGTTTGTATAAAGTTGTGAGTTTCACTCTGGGAGGTTTTCCTTTCCACTGAAATGAAGAGACCTTCCTATTAAGTTGTTTGAAAAAATGTTTGGAAATAGGAAAGGGTTCGAAAAAGGTACAGTCATTTCGGTATTATATTCATCTTCACACAATTGACCCGCCCAAGAAGAGAAATTGGTAAATCCCGACATCTATTCAATTCTTCCCCAACCTGTTAGAGAAGTGGAGTATAGTTCAGTTGATATGTCTTATTCATTCCAGAAGGAGTTTGAAATCCCAGATGTCATTTTCTGAGGTCTCTGTTAAAACGCATGCCTATACTCGTTGATATAGGTTTATTTTAGATCCTGGTGGACCATTCTTGATACACGCAGGAAAGTGGTGGGCGTGAAAAAGCCATCAGCGTTGCAGTTCTTGACACACTCAAACTGGTGTGCCTGGCACCTACTACCATACCCCGTTCAAAAGGCACTTAAATCTTTTGTCTTGCCCATTCACCCTCTGAATGGCACACACACACAATCCATGTCTCAATTGTCTAAAGGCTTAAAAAATACTTCTTTAACCTGACTCCTCCCCTTCATCTACACTGATTGAAGTGGATTTAACCGGTGACATCAATAAAGGATCATAGCTTTCACCTGGATTCACCTGGTCAGTCTATGTCATGGAAAGAGCAGGTGTTCTTAATGTTTTCTACACTCAGTGTAGAGCTTGTTTGACCTTTTCTACGGTTTGGAGTATACAGTATATCAAACATGTAATGTCACATGGAATTGTGATATTAGCTGTTGTGTAATTAGGTCTTTCTGGAACTCCCCATACCTTGGAAGTCAAGCTTTATATCCAATATGGACTGTGGGTATGTAAACTCAGCAACAAAAAAAAACATCCTCTCACTGTCAACTGTGTTTATTTCAGCAAACTTGACATGTGTAAATATTTGTATGAACATAACAAGATTCCCTAACTGAGACATAAGCTGAACAAGTTCCACAGACATGTGACTAACAGAAATGGAATAATGTGTCCCTGAACAAAGGGGGGGTCAAAATCTAAAGTAACAGTCAGTTTCTGGTGTGGCCACCAGCTGCATTAAGTACTGCAGTGCATCTCCTTATGGACTGCACCAGATTTGCCAGTTCTTAATGTGAGCTGTTACCCCACTCCTCCACCAAGGCACCTGCAAGTTCCCGGACATTTCTGGGGAGAATGGCCCTAGCCCTCACCCTCCGATCCAACATGTCCCAGACGTGCTCAATGGGATTGAGATCCGGGCTTTTCGCTGGCCATGGCAGAACACTGACATTCCTGTCTTACAGGAAATCACGCACAGAACGAGCAGTATGGCATTGTCATGCTGGAGGGTCATATCAGGGTGAGCCTGCAGGAAGGGTACCACATGATGGAGGAGGATGTCTTCCCTGTAACGCACAGCGTTGAGATTGCCTGCAATGACAACAAGCTCAGTCCGATGATGCTGTGACACACCCTCCACCTCCAAATCTATCCCGCTCCAGAGTACAGGCCTCGGTGTAACGCTCATTCCTTCGATGATAAACTCAAATCCGACCATCACCCCTGGTGAGACAAAACCGCAACTCGTCAGTGAAGAGCACTTTTTGCCAGTCCTGTCTGGTCCAGCGACGGTGGGTTTGTGCCCATAGGCGATGTTGTTGCCGGTGATGTCTGGTGAGGACCTGCCTTACAACAGACCTACAGGCCCTCAGTCCAGCCTCTCTCAGCCTATTGCGGACAGTCTGAGCACTGATGGAGGGATTGTGCGTTCCTGGTGTAACTTGGGCAGTTGTTGTTGTCATCCTGTACCTGTCCCACAGGTGTGATGTTCGGATGTACCGATCCTGTGCAGGTGTTGTTACACGTGGTCTACCACTGCGAGGACGATCAGCTGTCTGTCCTGTCTCCCTGTAGCGCTGTCTTAGGCATCTCACAGTACGGAAGTTGCAATTTATTGCCCTGGTCACATCTGCAGTCCTTATGCCTCCTTGTAGCATGCCTAAGGCACGTTCATGCAGATGAGCAGAGACCCTGGGCATCTTTCTTTTAGTGTTTTCAGAGTCAGTAGAAAGGCCTCTTTAGTGTCCTAAGTGTTCATAACTGTGATCTTAATTGCCTACCATCTGTAAGCTCACAGGTGCATGTTCATTAGTTGTTTATGGTTCATTGAACAAGCATGGGAAACAGTGTTTAAACCCTTTACAATGAAGATCTGTGAAGTTATTTGTATTTTTACAAATTATCTTTGAAAGACAGGGTCCTGATAAAGGGACATTCCACTTCCTGCATCCCACTACTGGCTAGCCTCCAAAGCTAAACAGGGATGGTGCATGTGACCAGATTCTGCTGGAAGTGGTGTTGGAGGGCCAGTAGGAGGCACTCTTTCCTTTGGTCTTAAAAAAAGAATAGCCCGGCGCAATGCCCCAGGGCAGTGATTGGGGACATTGACCTGTGTAGGGTGCAGTCTTTCGGATGGGACGTTAAACGGGTGTCCTGACTCTCTGTTATCACTAAAGATCCCATGGCACTTATCATAAGAGTAAGGGTGTTCACCTCGATGTCCCGGCACACACTGTTGTTCGACAGCTACGTAGGGAGGTGATGACAAGCATGAGACACTATTTTAAGGAACCAGATATGCCTCACTTCCTGGCCCACACGGTGGCTTGCATATGTATGAGCGAGAGAGAGAGAGAGAGAGAGAGAGAGAGCGCGAGAAAAAAAACCTTTCCTTTATCTCACTATGAGGATTAGAGAGCATAAGCAAAGCCTGAGGGTCGGCTCCTGATATCAAACACTATCAACACTATCAACCATCAGCGCGTCCCTCTAAAGGGTCGACAATCACAGATAACTAATCAACCAGTCAGATAAACTAATACATACTAGAAAAGACCATCCACTAGATGACCTCAATAATGTATCATGCCTTTTGTACTGTAATTTTGTATACTGTTTAGGGGAGAGAGGAGAGAAGACGGAGATTTAGGAGAATGTAAGATGTCTGCACTATGTGTTTGGATGTAATATTGCTTTACTCGGATCCCCATTAGCTTTTGCCGGTGCAGCAGCTTTTCTTGCTGTGGTCCACACCAAAACATAAAACACGACAAGTAACAAAACACTGATAGACAAGGACAGTCACACAAATTAAATATCACCAATCAACATAAGAACTGAACTACAAAAAAAAGTAAGCACTGCAGGCTACTCTTGTTCCTAAAAGACATTGTCGTTATGCTAATGGCAGCCCCTGAACAAGGCTCAGACGGTTGGCTTTTCGAGCCCCGAGGCACACAGTTCTGTTCTTGTTTTTCCCAGGGATATAGCCTTTGGTGCAGTGTACACTTAGCATAGCGACTCGCGGGACAGGGACAGGTCATGTTTCAAAACACACACTGTAATACATTCATACGAGAGAGGAGAGAACTCGGAAGGAGGGGGTAAGAAAGCGCTTGGCTCCAGCTCTCCCCCAAATCCCTTGGGGGAGAGGATGCGTTTGTGCGGCTGTCTCGGCCCTAAGTGGAGTCTGACAAACAGATAAATCCACTCCCCATAAGACCGACTAAATCTGGGACGAGAGGAAGAGAGGAGGCCTGCTCTTGCCAGATGAATATTTCAGCCAGTATAAGGTACATGCTGCACCAGGGTCCTGTTCATTTGGGAAACAACGGTTTGAAAAGGAGGGAAACAGGGAGGTACCACCAGAACTGCACAGGTTTTCGTATTCTGTTGCACAACTTTTTGTTGCAGTGTGCCCAATTGAACACGAGCCGGGCTAATGACCATGTCAGCACTCAGAATGAAAATACTATGTGCCTAGTAAACACACTACCTACCTACCACCACACAAAAACACCAATAGAAGACAAAGATAAATCTAGATGGACTGTGATCATGACGGGGGTGAATGTGTTTTGATTCAGCCCCTTGGAGAGTTATTTGGAGGTTATATATGACAGGATATCCATTACTGGCTCCCAGAGGATTATGGGTAGTGATAAATGAATGGCCACCTGGGAAATATTAGAGCTCCATTCAGAGACAATTTGGGTCCATTATTCTCAATCAAAGACACGTCAGGCTCCACCACCGCATGTCACTAAAAGGATCCACACTGAAAGGAAGGAACATGGAATGGAAACCATATTAGCACAGATGGAGGGCCTACGAGAGAGGAAAGGGGAGAGGGGAATGGATGGACTGGATGTGTCTATTTAGAATGACACCCAAGAGAAATAATCTCTGGCTACACATGAATGTGAGTGAGTGTGTGTGTGTCAGAGAGAGAGATAGAGGTGTGTGTGTGAGAGAGAGAGATAGAGTTGTGTGTGTGTGTGTGTGTGTGTGTGTGTGTGTGTGTGTGTGTGTGTGTGTGTGTGTGTGTGTGTGTGTGAGAGAGAGAGAGCTAGAGGTGTGTGTGTGTGTGAGAGAGAGCTAGAGGTGTGTGTGTGTGAGAGAGAGAGAGAGATAGAGGTGTGTGTGCATGTGGGTGTGAGAGAGAGCGAGATAGAGGTGTGTGTGCGTGTGTGTGTGAGATAGAGCTAGAGGCGTGTGCGTGTGTGTGTGTGAGAGAGAGATAGAGGTGTGTGTGTGAGAGAGAGAGATAGAGGTGTGTGTGTGTGTGTGAGAGAGAGAGAGGTGTGTGTGCGTGTTGTGTGAGAGAGAGCTAGAGGTGTGTGTGCGTGTGTGTATGAGAGAGATAGAGGTGTGTGTGAGAAAGAGATATATAGGTGTGTGTTTGCGAGAGAGAGAGATAGAGGTGTGTGTGTGAGAGAGAGAGATAGAGGTGTGTGTGTGTGTGTGTGTGTGTGTGTGTGTGTGTGTGTGTGTGTGTGTGTGCGAGGGAGCGACAGAGTGTGTCAGTAAGATTGAGCGGAGTGTGTGGTCACGTTTGTGGGTTTAGGGTTAGACTCTAGTGGCCAGCCTCATGTATACAGTGCCTTGCAAAAGTATTCATCCCCCTTGGCATTTTTCCTATTTTGTTGCATGACAAACTGTAATTTAAATAGATGTTTTTTTGTTTCATGTAATGGACATACACAAAATAGTCAAAATTGGTGAAGTGAAAAAAAATCAAAACAGAAAAGTGGTGCGTGCATATGTATTCCCTCCTTTGCTATGAAGCCCCTAAATAAGATCTGGTGCAACCAACTATCTTCAGAAGTCACACAATTAGTTAAATAATGTCCACCTGTGTGCATTCTAAGTGTCACATGATCTCAGTATATACACTGCTCAAAAAAATAAAGGGAACACTTAAACAACACAATGTAACTCCAAGTCAATCACACTTTTGTGAAATCAAACTGTCCACTTAGGAAGCAACACTGATTGACAATACATTTCACATGCTGTTGTGCAAATGGAATAGACAACAGGTGGAAATTATAGGCAATTAGCAAGACACCCCCAATAAAGGAGTGGTTCTGCAGGTGGTGACCACAGACCACTTCTCAGTTCCTATGCTTCCTGGCTGATGTTTTGGTCACTTTTGAATGCTGGCGGTGCTTTCACTCTAGTGGTAGCATGAGACGGAGTCTACAACCCACACAAGTGGCTCAGGTAGTGCAGCTCATCCAGGATGGCACATCAATGCGAGCTGTGGCAAGAAGGTTTGCTGTGTCTGTCAGCGTAGTGTCCAGAGCATGGAGGGGCTACCAGGAGACAGGCCAGTACATCAGGAGACGTGGAGGAGGCCGTAGGAGGGCAACAACCCAGCAGCAGGACCGCTACCTCCGCCTTTGTGCAAGGAGGAGCACTGCCAGAGCCCTGCAAAATGACCTCCAGCAGGCAACAAATGTGCATGTGTCTGCTCAAACGGTCAGAAACAGACTCCATGAGGGTGGTATGAGGGCCCGACGTCCACAGGTGGGGGTTGTGCTTACAGCCCAACACCGTGCAGGACGTTTGGCATTTGCCAGAGAACACCAAGATTGGCAAATTCGCCACTGGCGCCCTGTGCTCTTCACAGATGAAAGCAGGTTCACACGCACATGTGACAGACGTGACAGAGTCTGGAGACGCCGTGGAGAACGTTCTGCTGCCTGCAACATCCTCCAGCATGACCGGTTTGGCGGTGGGTCAGTCATGGTGTGGGGTGGCATTTCTTTGGGGGGCCGCACAGCCCTCCATGTGCTCACCAGAGGTAGCCTGACTGCCATTAGGTACCGAGATGAGATCCTCAGACCCCTTGTGAGACCATATGCTGGTGCGGTTGGCCCTGGGTTCCTCCTAATGCAAGACAATGCTAGACCTCATGTGGCTGGAGTGTGTCAGCAGTTCCTGCAAGAGGAAGGCATTGATGCTATGGACTGGCCCGCCCGTTCCCCAGACCTGAATCCAATTGAGCACATCTGGGACATCTGTCTCGCTCCATCCACCAACGCCACGTTGCACCACAGACTGTCCAGGAGTTGGCGGATGCTTTAGTCCAGGTCTGGGAGGAGATCCCTCAGGAGACCATCCGCCACCTCATCAGGAGCATGCCCAGACGTTGTAGGGAGGTCATACAGGCACGTGGAGGCCACACACACTACTGAGCCTCATTTTGACTTGTTTTAAGGACATTACATCAAAGTTGGATCAGCCTGTAGTGTGGTTTTCCACTTTAATTTTGAGTGTGACTCCAAATCCAGACCTCCATGGGTTGAGAAATTTGATTTCCATTGATAATTTTTGTGTGATTTTGTTGTCAGCACATTCAACTATGTAAAGAAAAAAGTATTTAATAAGAATATTTCATTCATTCAGATCTAGGATGTGTTATTTTAGTGTTCCCTTTATTTTTTTGAGCAGTGTATATACACCTGTTCTGAAAGGCCCCAGAGTCTGCAACACCATTAAGCAAGGGGCACCACCGAGCAAGGAGCTCTCAAAACAGGTCAGGGACAAAGTTGTGGAGAAGTACAGATCAGGGTTGGGTTATAAAAAAAGTATCTGAAACTTTGAACATCCCACGGAGCACCATTAAATCCATTATAAAAAAAATGGAAGCCACAACAAACCTGCCAAGAGAGGGCTGCCCACCTAAACTCACAGGACCAGGCAAGGAGGGCATTAATCAGAGAGGTAACAAAGAGACCAAAGATAACCCTGAAGGAGCTGCAAAGCTCCACAGCGGAGATTGGAGTATTTGTTCATAGGCCCACTTTAAGCCGTACACTCCACAGAGCTGGGCTTTATGGAAGAGTGGACCAAAAAAAGCCATTGCTTAAAGAAAAAAATAAGCAAACACGTTTGGTGTTCGCCAGAAGGCATGTGGGAGACTCCCCAAACATATGGAAGAAGGAACTCTGGTCAGATGAGACTAAAATGTAGCTTTTTGGCCATCAAGGAAAACGCTATGTCTGGTGCAAACCCAACACATCTCATCAGCCTGAGAAAACCATCCCCACAGTGAAGCATGGTGGTGGCAGCATCATGCTGTGGGGATGTTTTTCATCGGCAGGGACTGGGAAACTGGTCAGAATTGAAGGAATGATGGATGGCGCTAAATACAGGGAAATTCTTGAGGGAAACCTATTTTAGTCTTCCAGAGATCTGAGACTGGGATGGGGGTTCACCTTCCAGCAGGACAATGACTCTAAGCATACTGCTAAAGCAACACTCAAGTGGTTTAAGGGGAATCATTTAAATGGCTTGGAATGGCTTAGTCAAAGCCCAGACCTCAACCCAATTGAGATTCTGTTGTATGACTTAAATATAGCTGAACCCATCCAACTTGAAGGAGCTGGAGCAGTTTTGCCTTGAAGAATGGGCAAAAATCCCAGTGGCTAGATGTGCCAAGCTTATAGAGACATACCCCAAGAGACTTGCAGCTGTAATTGCTGCAAAAGGTGTCTCTAAAAAGTATTGACTTTGGGGGGTGAATAGTTATGCACGCTCAGGTTTTCCATTTTTTTCTCTTATTCCTTGTTTATTTCCTTGTAAATATTTAGCATCTTCAAAGTGGTATGCATGTTGTGTAAATCAAATGATACAAACCCCCCAAAAATCCATTTTAAATTCAGGTTGTAAGGCAACAAAATAGGGAAAATGCCAAGGGGGTGAATACTTTCGCAAGCCACTGTATGTAGGCCTATATTTATGAAACACTTGTCTTTGTAATACATATACCGCATGTGTGTGTTTTCTCCATACATCAGTGCGTCTCTCCCCATCTCTATCGACCTACATTAGGCCTTGTGTGTGGCGGCGACAGCCCCCTTTCATCTCGTCTGTCAGTTTGCTTGAATTCCCTTTCTTCCACACCCCTTCCTCTCCACTGTGAATGGGAGATTGGAGTCCTGACCTATCAGGGCGGAGAAGGTCTATCTCTGACAGCCTATAATGAATACGTGTGGGCTCTTCATCAGGACATTTGCTGCCCTTACCCACCACTGATATTCGGAGATACAATCGAAGTGCACACATACATTTCCCAAGATGCTTTTCTCTCACTTGTTCCCGGGAAGTTTTGACTTTCAGTGTCTTAAATAATCAAAGTGAGAGAAGTCCCAGTTAATGCCTTATTAACCGTCATGACCCTTGTCACACTGAAGTTGGCAGGCTAAAAGACACATTGCATTATGGAACATAAAGTCCCCATACGGTTGGCGAGAAGAGATCACACTAAAAAAAGAATGCCTCATGATGCATTGAAGGACACATTTATAAAAAATAAAAATAAACTTTATGCAGTCAATGGGGCAGCGACTAATTCAATTGAAATGACGCCTATGTTGGGTTACTCAAACAAGTCCTGTAAGCTACCCAATCACACAACAAGTAAATATAACCCTGTCTATTCTTCCAACGAAGACATGAAGATCTGAGTTTGTTGTGCTTGTAAGGCTGCATTAGGAGGCCCACAGGAGCTAACGGAAGATCGTTTAATGTTGTTGCTTGTGGGTGATCATCTTTCCATGTTCCCTTGGCCCAAAGTCAGAGCATCAGAGCAGCACCCCTGTAACAACACACCCCTGCAGGTCTGGGCCCTCACACGCTCCATGTTGTGCTTACGCAACAACCCGACCTCCCACCCTGACGCAATTATCATCTGGGTGACACTAAAATCAGTGTTCTAGCCTCTGGTCACCAGTGATGCTGAATGTTGGTGAATTTCTTGAGAGGCAAAGCAAGGGGAGAGGGAAGCAGGGGGAGAAAAGGGGGGCAAGGAGACAGAGTGTGAGAGAGAGAAAGAGAGCGAGGGAGAGATGGGCAACAAACATTTTTTATTATTTTTTGGCCCTCGTTTCTGGGGAACTGAAAAAATGGAGAGGAAGGAAGGAAGAGAGCGAACGATAGAAAAAAAGCAGAGAGAGAACGTTGTCATGAAGACAGTTCATTCAGTGACAGGCTGTGTGTGAGGAGATTAGCCTGCTAGCGGGCCCATACAGTTCACAGATTCAGGCTCCCACTTGTCAAAGCTGGGCAGAGCGTGGCAGAGCTGCGGCGGAGGAAAAGAGAGGAGGAAGAGAGGAGCGCTCTAGCGGGGCGATCATTTTCATTAAGGATTGGCGTTTGGGGTAAATAGGCATTTCCCGGTCAGCCTTAGCTAAGCCGGGTTGCATCCCAAATGGCACCCTATTCCCTATTTAGTGCGCTACTTTTGACCAGGGCCCATACCGGATCTGGTCAATAGTAGCGCACTAAATAGGGAATGGGGTGCCATTTGGGTCACAAGCCCAGTCTAGGTGGGCAATTTTATTTCATTTGAGTCTCACTGCTGCAGGAGCCTGGTCTGGGGAGCTGGCCACGGTGAGGTGGTGCTGAAACGACAATACTATGTGCCTATAGCCTCTTTTCTCTACCCTCCTTCATTCTGTTCACCTACGGAGCCTCAAGGGTCTCTTTCTCTCGTTTTTTCCCTTTTCTATTATTTTCTCTTCACTTCTCCAAGTCATCCCTATGGACAGATATTATTTGCTTTTTGCTGTATTGTTTCCTTTTCTCTTTTCAACTCCTCAATGTAGGCCTACATATCTTTCCACTTCCCTCTTACCTTCCTCCTGTTTATTACCCTCCTCCATCTCCATCTTCCTTTAGACCCCCCCCCCCCCCCCCCAACCTCTCTGTCACCTTTCCCCCTCTCTCGCTTGATCTTTTCCCCCTCTCTCTCACTCTCTCGCTTTACATTTCTCTATCTCCCTTCGTCTAGCTCTCCCCCTCTCTCTAGCTCATTTCATCTTCTCCCCCTCTCTCTCTCATTCACTTTCTCTTTCCCTCTCAAAGTCCCAGGCATAAACAGTAAATGGGATCGATGTGCCATGGGTGAGAGTGCTCCAGTCTCTGCCGGCACTCAGTGGCCACTCGACTGGATCACTGTCAAAACACGTGAGTCTGGGAGTCCATCAGAGAGTACGGGGAGAGGAACATTTAGCCAATCTGACATTTTACCTACCAGTAGTGTCAGCAATAACCAGGTACCTCACAAAGATAGAGATGTTCAAGCGGCGAGATGTTTCGCCATGGACTAATAAGATCTGTATGCTCTCGTCGATTCACAGCATGCACACGATGGGTTTCTGTGTAGGTGTGTTTTCTATGTTGGTATTGATGTCGACACGATGTCCCTAGTTCTTGTAAGACACGACGTTGGGGCCTATTCTACTATGCCTATGGCCACAAGTCTGACCAACACCCTTTAAGCAGACAGAACAACCTCTCCCTCCCTCATCCCTCTATCCCCTCTAAGGCTCTCACCCCTTCCACATCTACTCGTATTGTGACAGTAAGTGCCTGTGTTTAGATCACTGAGCTTTCATCTCTGTTTTTTTAGCTGTCAGCTTGCGGCGCCTTATCAGCAAAGCACTACTCCCCTAGCCTCCTCCTCCTCCTCCTCCTCCTCCTCCTCCCCAAAATATGAAGTTAGAAATTCTCCAAATCCTCTCAGATCAATGGAGCAGCACTGGCAGGCCTGGCTAATGGAATGCATCGCATGCCCTAGATTAGAATGTTTTGGGGGGGGAAAGTGTTTTCTCAGAAAGCTGAAGTCAGAAGGGAGGAGAGAGAGTGGTCTGATCTGACCATGGCCTGACTGTCCGCTGGGACAGACATGTAGACAGATACACAGACAGACATGTCTGTCTGGGTCCCCTGGAGTGCAACTTAACGTCAGTTTCCCAGCCATACAGCCCATCAGACAGACCAGAAGTCCAGACGGCACCCCAAAAATACACCTATCTTTCCTGCTTAGAGCATTTGGGGCCATTTCTGTGTGTGTGTGTGTGTGTGTGTGTGTGTGTGTGCACGCCTGTGGGCCTATGTGTGTTTGCTGAGGGAGCCCTTCAAGAGCCACAAGGGACAGAGAGAGGGGCGTTGAAGCCGTCTGGCAGCCATTAAGGAGAGCATGGCTTAATGGGCAAGAACAGTGCCTGGGCTCTAAAAGTCTAGATGAGCAGACCACAAAGCATTACATAACCTTCTGAGGAGCAAGGCCACTTAAGATCTGATTCTAATCACAAGCTAAACCCGCTTCACCAGAAACACTTAACGCAGTGAAGGAGATGAGAGAGAAAGTCAAGTGACAGAGAACATGTGTGTTTGTGTGTCAGAGAGAGAAACAGAGAAAGAGATGATAGGGAGAGAGAGCGAGAGTAGTAGCACCACAGAGAGCGATAGATGATGGATCCACCACAGAGAGGATAGATGAAGCATCCACCACAGAGAGGATAGATGAAGCATCCACCACAGAGAGGATAGATGATGGATCCACCACAGAGAGGATAGATGAAGCATCCACCACAGAGAGGATAGATGACGGATCCACCACAGAGAGGATAGATGAAGCATCCACCACAGAGAGGATAGATGATGGATCCACCACAGAGAGGATAGATGATGGATCCACCACAGAGAGGATAGATGATGGATCCACCACAGAGAGGATAGATGAAGCATCCACCACAGAGAGGATAGATGAAGCATCCACCACAGAGAGGATAGATGACGGATCCACCACAGAGAGGATAGATGATGGATCCACCACAGAGAGGATAGATGATGGATCCACCACAGAGAGGATAGATGATGGATCCACCACAGAGAGGATAGATGATGGATCCACCACAGAGAGGATAGATGATGGATCCACCACAGAGAGGATAGATGATGGATCCACCACAGAGAGGATAGATGAAGCATCCACCACAGAGAGGATAGATGAAGCATCCACCACAGAGAGGATAGATGAAGCATCCACCACAGAGAGGATAGATGAAGCATCCACCACAGAGAGGATAGATGAAGCATCCACCACAGAGAGGATAGATGAAGCAGTGCTAGGGGGAGTGTATGTGCGGTGGTGATAGTTTGTACAGGGAGGATTTACTGTATGTGGCTGAGTGTGCCTGTCTGTCTGAGTTTAAGTTTTTTTTACTTGAGAGTGTGTGTTATTGTTGTTTGACCCTGTCTGACTTACTCAGTGTGTGTGTGTGTGTGTAGGCTCACGTGGACCGGGCCTGCCAGGGTCCATCAGGCTCACTCTGAGGCCCAGATGTTGGTGTCCAAGGCTGGCTGGCTTCACCAGCTGTTCCCTTCGGACACTCGGGCGCCATCCGGCCCCCTGTCCGTCTGTCCGGGCCCCCGCCCAGCCTCGACCAATCACAGAGGGGGATACTGAGACGGATGTGGACAGCAGGACAGCTCACAGCCTGCCCTCTTTAAAAACAACATCTCTCATGAGCCATGTAACTTTGAGCTGAATAAATGAGGATGGACCGTAGCAAGCGAACTGCCAGGCTAATCGCTTCCATCTTTATCCAAAAGCTCATGTGCTTTGAGGTTGGTTTTATGCACATGGCTATACTGTTAATTTGCCCCAGAGGGAAATTGGTTGTGATACACAATCACACACGAAATACACATATCCCACACAAGTCCTCATCTGACGTCATATGACAGATTGTCAGCCAAAAGGAGCAGACAGCCATCCGTCCTAACTAACAATTGGTTCTGTACAGTAGGAGAGGGCCAGGCAGAGAACTTTTGTAGTGCACTATAAATGAAATAGGGTGCCATTTGGTACGCAGCGCAGGGGATTTACACAACACTCACGCAGCAATGCGCTGCCCGTCTGACTGCGTCTGCCTGCCTCTACCAGAACATGAAAGGCAGCCAGAGAGGGCCATTGTTTAATGTTGTTTTGCTCGGCGCTCCGCGGGGGTTGGTCACGATAATTGGGCGAGGGAAGAAAGTCATACCACCCTCCAAGATGTTTGCACACACACACACACACACACACACACACACACACACACACACACACACACACACACACACACACACACACACACACACACACACACACACACACACACACGCACACACACGCACACACACGCACACACACGCATACACACGCGCACACACACCTGTTAGATCCAGATATACACAACTGTATGAACACACACACACACAAGTACACATCGCACAGACAGACACACACAATATCCACATCTTGCCGCCTTCCCTTCTTTTCAGCGCAAGTCTACCTCGCCGCGGCCACCTACAGATCAGTGAAGAGTCAACGTTGTTCAGCCTCTCCAACCAGAATTACACAGTACGAGTATAATAATGATAATGGTGGGAGCAATTACACACCTTTATAAAAAAGCAGTGTTGGAAGTAGCCAGTCAGACGGCCCTTATCATAATTACGACTGAGAGCAACACAGACAGAGAAGTTCCACTTTGAAAGGAGAAGTCTCTTTACGTGACGAGAAGAGATTAGACAGAGAGGTTTGGGAGAATGAAAAGATGAACTCCTGGAATGAGGAAAGGGGTTTAAGTGTCTCATTGTGTTATGTACCCCGGGGATTGACTGACGTTGATAAGTGCAGCGCGAGGCCTTAGGCATGTACCCAATCACGCACGTGTGCATGTACAAACACACGACTTATCATGAGGGAAAGGAAATGGAAATATTGGGTTTGAGCGACAATTATTCTTGTGTATGACACATATTTAATATCAAGGGATAATGGTTAAGATATCATCTCCTGACTGACAAATGGCTCCTTGTGGTCCCTCCCTAGCCCTCCTCCATCCCCATTCATCCCAACCGCCAACCATCAGTCAAAATAATTAAAAAGACATAACCAAATGCCAATGCCCTATAATAAAGCAGAACAGAGGATGCCTTTTAATCGGCCCATCGAATGACGGCCGAGGCAGGACGTCTGACAGAAAAGACAGAGCCATTATTAAGAGGAAGAATGCGTAGTGACTACTAATTTTAAAAACTGGGATGGCTTTTTCACAATTTTTTTGCTCTAAGCTGGATACATTGTTGGAACGATAATAGAGTTCTCCATATAGCTTGGGGCTATATGTCACAGCCTTGGTGCAGAATTCTGAATTATAAGTTTGTGCCGTTGGGGTTGTGAGGAGGTGGAGGGGAGGGGTGGATAGCACCAGTGGTGACCCACTTTTGGAGCGCCTCGTCTAGGTTTGGCATGCAGGGCAGACACCCCTCCCTTCCTAACACCCTTCAACAGGGTGGCCAAATGGACTGGTCTAACTGCCCTCGTTCTCTGCGGTCACCCTTCCTCACACAGACACTGACCCACAGTGACACTAAGGATAGAGTGCCTTGTCATTCAGAAGAAAGAGGGAGAGGGAGAGGGTGGGAGGCAGAGAGAGAGTGGGAGAAAGAGGAAAAGTGAGACAGCGTGACAGAAGAAAAGTTAAAGAGTGGGAGAGGAAGAGAGCAGAAGCAAGGAGAAAGAGTGGGAAGAGAGAGACAAAACTCGTTCGAGTCACCGTTGATATCTGCCAGTCATCAGATATGCAAATATTCCGGAAGAAAAACTGCAACATAGCCAGTCCCAGGTAATCACCTTAAGATTGAACCAGCACGCACGCATAGGCACAACGGAAAATATCAAAAGGTCACTCCAATTAGAAAACAGATAATAAAAATAAAATCATATGCTGAAAAACCTGATGCACCCCTCCCCCTCCTTGTCTCTCCCTTCTCCTCCTCCCTACTTCCTCCCTCGCGAACCCACCCCATTCATAAGCATAACATTCGCTCGCGTCTCCCTGTATAAAAACCTTACTATTGTAAATGTACTAAACCAAAAATATCAACGCAACATCCAACAATTTGATTGCTTTTACTAAGCTACAGTTCATATGAAGAAATCTGTCAATTGAAATAAATTCATTAGGCCCTAATCTATGGATTTCACATGACTGGGTATCAGATACAGTTGAAGTTGGAAGTTTCCATACACCTTAGCCAACAATTCCTGACATTTAATCCTAGTAAAAATTCCCTGTCTTAGGTCAGCTAGGATCACCACTTT